>NW_027140423.1:1848868-2157013 GCF_036365525.1 Heterodontus francisci | reverse complement strand
TGGGGAGTGGGGTAAGGGAGCGGGAAAGTGGGGTGGGATAGGGGCGTGGGGTAGGGGAGCACAGTGAGGAAGTGGAGGGAAGGAGAGTGGGGGAGGGGAGTAGGATAGGTGAGTTGGGGAGCGGAGTGGGGTAGGGGAGTGGGGTAGGAGAGTGGGGGAGGTGTCTGGGGTAGGGGCGTTGGGTAGTGGAGGGCAGTGAGGAGATGGAGGGAAGGGGAGTGGGGGACGGGAGCCGTATAGGAGAGTTGGGGAGTGGAGTGGGGTATGGGAGTGGGGTAGGGGAGTGGGGGTGCAGAGTGGGGAAGGGGAGTGTGGTCGGGGAGTGGGGTAAGGGTGTGGGGTGTGGGAGTTGTGGAGGGGAGTGCGGTAGGGGTGTGGGGGAGTGGAGTGGTTAGGGAGGTAGGGTAGGGGAGCGAGGAGATGGAAAGAAGCGAAGTTGGTGGACTGGAGTGGGGAAGGGGAGTGGGGGAGGGGTTGGCGGAGGGGTGTGGGGGAGTGGGGGAGGGGAGTGCAGTAGGGAAGTTGGGGAGGGGAGTTGGGGTGGGAGTTGGGGAGGGGAGTGGGGGAGGGGAATGAGGAGGGGAGATGTGGAGGGGTGTGGGGGAGGGGAGTGGAGTAGCGAGTGGTGTTTGGGAGTTGGTAAGAGAGTGGGGGAGGAGAGTTGGGGAGGGGAGTTGGGGAGGGGAGTTGGGAGGGGAGTTGGGGAGGGGAGTGGAGTAGGGGAGAGGGGTAGGGGAGAGGGGAAGGGGGAGAGGGGAGGGGTGTTGAGGCGGGGAGTGTGGCAGAGGAGTGGTGTAGGGGTGTTGCGGAGAGGAGAGGGGTGGGGAGTGAGGTAGGGAAGTGTGGAGGGGAGTGGGGGAGGGGAGTGGGGTAAGGGATTGGGGCAGGGGAGTTGCGGATGTGAGTGGGAGTGGGGAGTGGGGTATGGGTATGGGGTAGGGGAGTGGCAAAGGTCCGTAGGGGTGGGGAGAGGGGAGTGGAGTGGGGGAGGGGCGTGGGGAGGGGGTGGGTAAGGGAGTTTGGGAGGGGGTGGGGTGGGGAGTGGAGTGGGGTGTGGAGCAGGGGAGTTGGGTATGGGAGTTGGTTAATGGAGTGGGGAAGGAGAGTTGGGGAGAGGAGTGGGGGAGGGGAGTGGGGAGGGGAGTTGGGGAGGGGAGTGGGGTAGGGGATTAAGGGAGGGGAGTTGCGGAGTGGAGTTGTGGAGTGGAGTGGGGTTTGGGAGTTGGTGAGGGGAGTGGGTGAGGAGAGTTGGGTGAGGGGAGTTGGGAGTGGGAGTGGGGTAGGGGAGTGAGGGAGGGGAGTTGAGGAGGGGTGTGGGGGAGGGGACTTATGACTGGAGTGGGGAAGGGGAGTGGGTGAGGAGAGTTGGGGAGGGAGTTGGGAGGGGAGTGGGGTAGGGGAGTGAGGAGGGGAGTTGGGGAGGATTGTGGGGTAGGGGAGTGGGGGAGGGGAGTGGGGGAGGGAGTGGGGGAGGGGAGCCGGGTGTGGGAGTTGGTGCGGCAAGTGGGGGAGGAGAGTTGGGGTGGGGAGTTGGGGAGGGGTGTTGGGGACGGGAGTGAGGGAGTGGAGTTGAGAAGGGGTGTGAGGGAGGGGAGTGGCGTGGTAAGTGGAGCAGGGGTGTTGGGTATGGGAGTTGGGGAAGGGTGTGCGGTAGGGGAGTGGGGGAAAGGTGTGTGGGAGGGGAGTGGGGAGAGGAGAGGGGGAGGGGAGAGGGTGATAGGAGTGGGGGAGTGTAGTGGGGCGTGGGAGTGGGGTAAGGGATTGGTGCAGGGGAGTTGCGGATGTGAGTGGGAGTGGGGAGTGGGTATGGGTATGGGGTAGGGAGTGGCAAAGGTCCGTAGGGGTGGGGAGAGGGGAGTGGAGTGGGGGGGGCGTGGGGAGGGGGTGGGTAAGGAGTTTGGGAGGGGGTGGGGTGGGGAGTGGTAGTGGGGTGTGGAGCAGGGGAGTTGGGTATGGGAGTTGGTAATGGAGTGGGGAAGGAGAGTTGGGGAGAGGAGTGGGGGAGGGGAGTGGGGAGGGGAGTGAGGGAGGGGAGTTGGAGAGGATTATGGGGGAGGGGAGTGGGGGAGGGGGAGTTGGGGATGGGACTGGGGGTTGGGAGTGGTGTAAGTGAGTGGGGTAGGGGAGTGGGGTAGGGGAGTGGGGTAGGGGAGTGGGGGAGGGGATAGAGGGAGGGGAGTGAGGGAGGGGAGTGTGAGAGGGGAGATGGGGAGGAATGTGGGGGAGAGGAGTGGGGGATGGGAGTGGAGAAGGGGAGTCGGGTACGGGAGTTTCTGCGGGGAGTTGCGGAGGAGAGTTGGGAGGGGTGGTGGGGAGGAGAGTGGGGGAGTGTATTGCGGGAGGGGAGTTGGGAGGGGAGTGAGGGAAGGGAGTGGGGTGGTAAGGGTGCAGGGGAGTTGGGTATGGGAGTGGTTAGGGGAGTGGGGGACGGGAGTTGGGGGTGGAGCTGGGAAGGGGAGTTGGGGAGGGTTGGATAGGGGATTGCGGTAGGGGAGTGGGGGAAGGGAGTGGGGGAAGGGAGTGGGGGAGGGCGTGGGGAGATGAGTGGTTGCGGGGAGTTGCGGAGAGGAGAGGCGGAGGGGAGTGGGTGAGAGGAGTGGGGGAGGGTAGTGGGGTGTGGGAGTGGGGTAAGGGAGTGGGGGAGGGGAGTTGGGGATGGGAGTGGGGGTGGAGAGTGGGTTCGGTGTGTGGTGTTGGGCAGTGGGATATGGACTGGGGGAGGGAAAGAGGGAGGGGAGTGGGGGACAGGAGTGGGGTAGGGGAGAGGCGTAGGTCCGTGGGGAGGGGAGGGGGGAGTGGAGTGGGGGAGGGGAGTGGGGGAGGGGATTGGGAGGCGAGTGGCTAGGGGAGCTTGGGAGGGGAGAGGGGTGATGAGTGGAGTGGGGTGTGCAGTGGAGCAGGGGAGTTCGGTTATGGGAGTTGTGAAGGGGAGTGGGGGTGGAGATTTGGGGAGGGGAGATGGGAGAGGAGTGGGGGAGTGGAGTGCGTTCGGGGAGTTGGAGAGGGGAGTGAGGGAGGTGAGTTGAGAAGGGGTGTGGGGGAGGGGAGTGGGGTGGTAAGTGGAGCAGGGGAGTTGGGTTTGGGAGTTTGTGAGGGGAGTGGGGGAGGAGAGTTGGGGGTGGGAGTTGGGAAGGGGAGTGGGGGAGGGGAGTGAGGGAGAGGAGTGGGGGAGGGGAGTGGATGCAGGGAGTTGCGGAGAGGAGAGGGGGAGGGGAGTGGGTGAGAGGAGCGGGGAGTGTCGTGGGGGGTGGGAGTGGGGGTGGGGAGTGGGGGAGGAGAGAGAGGGAGGGGAGTGGGGGACAGGGTGTGGGGTAGGGGAGTGGCGTAGTTCCGTTGGGGCGGGGAGAGGGGAGTGGAGTGGGGGAGGAGTGCGATGTAGGGGAGGGGGGCATGGGAGTGGTGGAGGGGAGCTGGTTGAGTGGAGTGGGAGAGGGGTGTGGGGGCGGGGAGTTGGGGAGGAGAGTGGGGTAGGATAGTGCGATATGGGAGTTGCTGAGGAGAGTGGCTCACTGACACACTGTGTATATCATGACCCAGAGTCAGATACACCCTGTGAAGTGAAAAACACCCCCACTGTCCTCAGTAATATTAACACACTGACAGAGAACACAGATTAATATTAACACACTCACTGACACACTGTCTATATCATGACCCACAGTCAGATACAGCCTGTGAAGTGTAAAACACCCCCACTGTTCTCAGTAATATTAACACACTGACAGAGAACACAGATTAATATTAACAAACTCACTGACACACTGTGTATGTCATGACTCACAGTCAGATACACCCTGTGAAGTGTAAAACACCCCCACTGTCCTCAGTAATATTAACACACTGACAGAGAACACAGATTAATATTAACACACTCACAGACACACTGTGTACATCATGACCCACAGTCAGATACACCCTGTGAAGTGTAAAACACCCCCACTGTCCTCAGGAATATTAACACACTGACAGAGAACACAGATTAATATTAACACACTCACTGACACACTGTGTATATCATGATCCACAGTCAGATACACCCTGTGAAGTGTAAAACAACCCCACTGTCCTCAGTAATATTAACACACTGACAGAGAACACAGATTAATATTAACACACTCACTGACACACTGTGTATATCATGACCCACAGTCAGATACACCCTGTGAAGTGTAAAACACCCCCACTGTCCTCAGGAATATTAACACACTGACAGAGAACACAGATTAATATTAACACACTCACTGACACACTGTGTATATCATGACCCAGAGTCAGATACACTCTGTGAAGTGTAAAACACCCCCACTGTCCTCAGGAATATTAACACACTGACAGAGAACACAGATTAATATTAACACACTCACTGACACACTGTGTATATCATGACCCACAGTCAGATACACCCGGTGAAGTGCAAAACACCCCCACTGTCCTCAGGAATATTAACACACTGACAGAGAACACAGATTAATATTAACACACTCACTGACACACTGTGTATATCATGACCCACAGTCAGATAACCCTGTGAAGTGTAAAACACCCCCACTGTCCTCAGGAATATTAACACACTGACAGAGAACACAGATTAATATTAACACTCTCACTGACACACTGTGTATATCATGACCCACAGTCAGATACACCCGGTGAAGTGCAAAACACCCCCACTGTCCTCAGGAATATTAACACACTGACAGAGAACACAGATTAATATTAACACACTCACTGACACACTGTGTATATCAAGACCCACAGTCAGATACACCCTGTGAAGTGTAAAACATCCCCACTGTCCTCAGTAATATTAACACACTGACAGAGAACACAGATTAATATTAACACACTCACTGACACACTGTGCACATCATGACCCACAGTCAGATACACCCTGTGAAGTGTAAAACACCCCCACTGTCCTCAGGAATATTAACACACTGACAGAGAACACAGATTAATATTAACACACTCAGTGACACACTGTGTATATCATGACCCACAGTCAGATAAACCCTGTGAAGTGTAAAACACCCCCACTGTCCTCAGTAATATTAACACACTGACAGAGAACACAGATTAATATTAACACACTCACTGACACACTGTGTGTATCATGACCCACAGTCAGATAAACCCTGAGAAGTGTAAAACACCCCCACTGTCCTCAGGAATATTAACATACTGACAGAGAACACAGATTAATATTAACACACTCACTGACACACTGTGTACATCATGACCCACAGTCAGATACACCCTGTGAAGTGTAAAACACCCCCACTGTCCTCAGGAATATTAACACACTGACAGAGAACACAGATTAATATTAGACACTCACTGACACACTGTGTATATCATGACTCACAGTCAGATACACCCTGTGAAGTGTAAAACACACCACTTTTCCTCAGGAATATTAACACACTGACAGAGAACACAGATTAATATTAACATCCTCACTGACACACTGTGTACATCATGACCCACAGTCAGATACACCCTGTGAAGTGTAAAACATCCCCACTGTCCTCAGTAATATTAACACACTGACAGAGAACACAGATTAATATTAACACACTCACTGACACACTGTGTATATCATGACCCACAGTCAGATACACCCTGTGAAGTGTAAAACATCCCCACTGTCCTCAGGAATATTAACACACTGACAGAGAACACAGATTAATATTAAAACACTCACTGACACACTGTGTATATCATGACCCACAGTCAGATACACCCTGTGAAGTGTAAAACACCCCCACTGTCCTCAGGAATATTAACACACTGACAGAGAACACAGATTAATATTAACACACTCACTGACACACTGTGTATATCATGACCCACAGTCAGATACAGCCTGTGAAGTGTATAACACCCCCACTGTCCTCAGTAATATTAACACACTGACAGAGAACACAGATTAATATTAACACACTCACTGACACACTGTGTATATCATGACCCACAGTCAGATACACCCTGTGAAGTGTAAAACACCCCCACTGTCCTCAGTCATATTAACACACTGACAGAGAACACAGATTAATATTAACACACTCACTGACACACTGTGTATATCATGACCCACAGTCAGATACACCCTGTGAAGTGTAAAACACCCCCACTGTCCTCAGTAATATTAACACACAGACAGAGAACACAGATTAATATTAACACACTCACTGACACACTGTGTACATCATGACCCACAGTCAGATACACCCTGTGAAGTGTAAAACACCCCCACTGTCCTCATTAATATTAACACACTGACAGAGAACACAGATTAATATTAACACACTCACTGACACACTGTGTATATCATGACCCACAGTCAGATAAACCCTGTGAAGTGTAAAACACCCCCACTGTCCTCAGGAATATTAACACACTGACAGAGAACACAGATTAATATTAACACACTCACTGACACACTGTGTATATCATGACCCACAGTCAGATACACCCGGTGAAGTGTAAAACACCCCCACTGTCCTCAGGAATATTAACACACTGACAGAGAACACAGTTTAATATTAACACACTCGCTGACACACTGTGTACATCATGACCCAGAGTCAGATAAACCCTGTGAAGTGTAAAACACCCCCACTGCCCTCAGTAATATTAACACACTGACAGAGAACACAGATTAATATTAACACACTCACTGACACACTGTGTATATCATGACCCACTGTCAGATACACCCTGTGAAGTGTAAAACACCCCCACTGTCCTCATTAATATTAACACACTGACAGAGAACACAGATTAATATTAACACACTCACTGACACACTGTCTATATCATGACCCAGAGTCAGATACACCCTGTGAAGTGTAAAACACCCCCACTGTTCTCAGTAATATTAACACACTGACAGAGAACACAGATTAATATTAACACACTCACTGACACACTGTGCATATCATGACTCGCAGTCAGATAAACCCTGTGAAGTGTAAAACACCCCCACTGTGCTCAGTAATATTAACACACCGACAGAGAACACAGATTAATATTAACACACTCACTGACACACTGTGTATATCATGACCCACAGTCAGATACACCCTGTGAAGTGTAAAACACCCCCACTGTCCTCAGGAATATTAACACACTGACAGAGAACACAGATTAATATTAACACACTCACTGACACACTGTGTACATCATGACCCACAGTCAGATACACCCTGTGAAGTGTAAAACACCCCCACTGTCCTCAGTAATATTAACACACTGACAGAGAACACAGATTAATATTAACACACTCACTGACACACTGTGTACATCATGACCCACAGTCAGATACACCCTGTGAAGTGTAAAACACCCCCACTGTCCTCAGTAATATTAACACACTGACAGAGAACACAGATTAATATTAACACACTCACTGACACACTGTGTATATCATGACCCACAGTCAGATACACCCTGTGAAGTGTAAAACACCCCCACTGTCCTCAGGAATATTAACACACTGACAGAGAACACAGATTAATATTAACACACTCACTGACACACTGTGTATATCATGACCCACAGTCAGATACACCCTGTGAAGTGTAAAACACCCCCACTGTCCTCAGGAATATTAACACACTGACAGAGAACACAGATTAATATTAACACACTCACTGACACACTGTGTACATCATGACCCACAGTCAGATACACCCTGTGAAGTGTAAAACACCCCCACTGTCCTCAGTAATATTAACACACTGACAGAGAACACAGATTAATATTAACACACTCACTGACACACTGTGTACGTCATGACCCACAGTCAGATACACCCTGTGAAGTGTAAAACACCCCCACTGTCCTCAGTAATATTAACACACTGACAGAGAACACAGATTAATATTAACACACTCACTGACACACTGTGTATATCATGACCCACAGTCAGATACACCCTGTGAAGTGTAAAACACCCCCACTGTCCTCAGGAATATTAACACACTGACAGAGAACACAGATTAATATTAACACACTCATTGACACACTGTGTATATCATGACCCACAGTCAGATACACCCTGTGAAGTGTAAAACACCCCCACTGTCCTCAGGAATATTAACACACTGACAGAGAACACAGATTAATATTAACACACTCACTGACACACTGTGTACATCATGACCCACAGTCAGATACACCCTGTGAAGTGTAAAACACCCCCACTGTCCTCAGGAATATTAACACACTGACAGAGAACACAGATTAATATTAACACACTCACTGACACACTGTGTATATCATGACCCACAGTCAGATAAACCCTGTGAAGTGTAAAACACCCCCACTGTCCTCAGGAATATTAACACACTGACAGAGAACACAGATTAATATTAACACACTCACTGACACACTGTGTATATCATGACCCACAGTCAGATAAACCCTGTGAAGTGTAAAACACCCCCACTGTCCTCAGGAATATTAACACACTGACAGAGAACACAGATTAATATTAACACACTCACTGACACACTGTGTATATCATGACCCACAGTCAGATACACCCTGTGAAGTGTAAAACACTCCCACTGTCCTCAGGAATATTAACACACTGACAGAGAACACAGATTAATATTAACACACTCACTGACACACTGTGTATATCATGACCCACAGTCAGATACACCCGGTGAAGTGTAAAACACCCCCACTGTCCTCAGGAATATTAACACACTGACAGAGAACACAGATTAATATTAACACACTCGCTGACACACTGTGTACATCATGACCCACAGTCAGATAAACCCTGTGAAGTGTAAAACACCCCCACTGCCCTCAGTAATATTAAAACACTGACAGAGAACACAGATTAATATTAACACACTCACTGACACACTGTGTATATCATGACCCACTGTCAGATACACCCTGTGAAGTGTAAAACACCCCCACTGTCCTCAGTAATATTAACACACTGACAGAGAACACAGATTAATATTAACACACTCACTGACACACTGTCTATATCATGACCCAGAGTCAGATACACCCTGTGAAGTGTAAAACACCCCCACTGTTCTCAGGAATATTAACACACTGACAGAGAACACAGATTAATATTAACACACTCACTGACACACTGTGCATATCATGACTCACAGTCAGATAATCCCTGTGAAGTGTAAAACACCCCCACTGTGCTCAGTAATATTAACACACTGACAGAGAACACAGATTAATATTAACACACTCACTGACACACTGTGTATATCATGACCCACAGTCAGATACACCCTGTGAAGTGTAAAACACCCCCACTGTCCTCAGCAATATTAACACACTGACAGAGAACACAGATTAATATTAACACACTCACTGACACACTGTGTATATCATGACCCACAGTCAGATTCACCCTGTGAAGTGTAAAACACCCCCACTGTCCTCAGGAATATTAACACACTGACAGAGAACACAGATTAATATTAACACACTCACTGACACACTGTGTATATCATGACCCACAGTCAGATACACCCGGTGAAGTGTAAAACACCCCCACTGTCCTCAGGAATATTAACACACTGACAGAGAACACAGATTAATATTAACACACTCACTGACACACTGTGTATATCATGACCCAGAGTCAGATACACCCTGTGAAGTGTAAAACACCCCCACTGTCCTCAGGAATATTAACACACTGACAGAGAACACAGATTAATATTAACACACTCACTGACACACTGTGTATATCATGACCCACAGTCAGATACACCCTGTGAAGTGTAAAACATCCCCACTGTCCTCAGTAATGTTAACACACTGACAGAGAACACAGATTAATATTAACACACTCACTGACACACTGTGTATATCATGACCCACAGTCAGATACACTCTGTGAAGTGTAAAACACCCCCACTGTCCTCATTAATATTAACACACTGACAGAGAACACAGATTAATATTAACACACTCACTGACACACTGTGTACATCATGACCCACAGTCAGATACACCCTGTGAACTGTAAAACACCCCCACAGTCCTCAGTAATATTAACACACTGACAGAGAACACAGATTAATATTAACACACTCACTGACACACTGTGTGTATCATGACCCAGAGTCAGATACACCCTGTGAAGTGTAAAACACCCCCACTGTCCTCAGGAATATTAACACACTGACAGAGAAAACAGATTAATATTAAAACACTCACTGACACACTGTGTATATCATGACCCACAGTCAGATACTCCCGGTGAAGTGTAAAACACCCCCACTGTCCTCAGGAATATTAACACACTGACAGAGAACACAGATTAATATTAACACACTCACTGACACACTGTGTATATCATGACCCACAGTCAGATAACCCTGTGAAGTGTAAAACACCCCCACTGTCCTCAGTAATATTAACACACTGACAGAGAACACAGATTAATATTAACACACTCACTGACACACTGTGTATATCATGACCCACAGTCAGATACACCCGGTGAAGTGTAAAACACCCCCACTGTCCTCAGGAATATTAACACACTGACAGAGAACACAGATTAATATTAACACACTCACTGACACACTGTGTATATCATGACCCACAGTCAGATAACCCTGTGAAGTGTAAAACACCCCCACTGTCCTCAGTAATATTAACACACTGACAGAGAACACAGATTAATATTAACACACTCACTGACACACTGTGTACGTCATGACCCACAGTCAGATACACCCTGTGAAGTGTAAAACACCCCCACTGTCCTCAGTAATATTAACACACTGACAGAGAACACAGATTAATATTAACACACTCACTGACACACTGTGTATATCATGACCCACAGTCAGATACACCCTGTGAAGTGTAAAACACCCCCACTGTCCTCAGGAATATTAACACACTGACAGAGAACACAGATTAATATTAACACACTCACTGACACACTGTGTATATCATGACCCACAGTCAGATACACCCTGTGAAGTGTAAAACACCCCCACTGTCCTCAGGAATATTAACACACTGACAGAGAACACAGATTAATATTAACACACTCACTGACACACTGTGTACATCATGACCCACAGTCAGATACACCCTGTGAAGTGTAAAACACCCCCACTGTCCTCAGGAATATTAACACACTGACAGAGAACACAGATTAATATTAACACACTCACTGACACACTGTGTATATCATGACCCACAGTCAGATAAACCCTGTGAAGTGTAAAACACCCCCACTGTCCTCAGGAATATTAACACACTGACAGAGAACACAGATTAATATTAACACACTCACTGACACACTGTGTATATCATGACCCACAGTCAGATAAACCCTGTGAAGTGTAAAACACCCCCACTGTCCTCAGGAATATTAACACACTGACAGAGAACACAGATTAATATTAACACACTCACTGACACACTGTGTATATCATGACCCACAGTCAGATACACCCTGTGAAGTGTAAAACACTCCCACTGTCCTCAGGAATATTAACACACTGACAGAGAACACAGATTAATATTAACACACTCACTGACACACTGTGTATATCATGACCCACAGTCAGATACACCCGGTGAAGTGTAAAACACCCCCACTGTCCTCAGGAATATTAACACACTGACAGAGAACACAGATTAATATTAACACACTCGCTGACACACTGTGTACATCATGACCCACAGTCAGATAAACCCTGTGAAGTGTAAAACACCCCCACTGCCCTCAGTAATATTAAAACACTGACAGAGAACACAGATTAATATTAACACACTCACTGACACACTGTGTATATCATGACCCACTGTCAGATACACCCTGTGAAGTGTAAAACACCCCCACTGTCCTCAGTAATATTAACACACTGACAGAGAACACAGATTAATATTAACACACTCACTGACACACTGTCTATATCATGACCCAGAGTCAGATACACCCTGTGAAGTGTAAAACACCCCCACTGTTCTCAGTAATATTAACACACTGACAGAGAACACAGATTAATATTAACACACTCACTGACACACTGTGCATATCATGACTCACAGTCAGATAATCCCTGTGAAGTGTAAAACACCCCCACTGTGCTCAGTAATATTAACACACTGACAGAGAACACAGATTAATATTAACACACTCACTGACACACTGTGTATATCATGACCCACAGTCAGATACACCCTGTGAAGTGTAAAACACCCCCACTGTCCTCAGCAATATTAACACACTGACAGAGAACACAGATTAATATTAACACACTCACTGACACACTGTGTATATCATGACCCACAGTCAGATTCACCCTGTGAAGTGTAAAACACCCCCACTGTCCTCAGGAATATTAACACACTGACAGAGAACACAGATTAATATTAACACACTCACTGACACACTGTGTATATCATGACCCACAGTCAGATACACCCGGTGAAGTGTAAAACACCCCCACTGTCCTCAGGAATATTAACACACTGACAGAGAACACAGATTAATATTAACACACTCACTGACACACTGTGTATATCATGACCCAGAGTCAGATACACCCTGTGAAGTGTAAAACACCCCCACTGTCCTCAGGAATATTAACACACTGACAGAGAACACAGATTAATATTAACACACTCACTGACACACTGTGTATATCATGACCCACAGTCAGATACACCCTGTGAAGTGTAAAACATCCCCACTGTCCTCAGTAATGTTAACACACTGACAGAGAACACAGATTAATATTAACACACTCACTGACACACTGTGTATATCATGACCCACAGTCAGATACACTCTGTGAAGTGTAAAACACCCCCACTGTCCTCATTAATATTAACACACTGACAGAGAACACAGATTAATATTAACACACTCACTGACACACTGTGTACATCATGACCCACAGTCAGATACACCCTGTGAACTGTAAAACACCCCCACAGTCCTCAGTAATATTAACACACTGACAGAGAACACAGATTAATATTAACACACTCACTGACACACTGTGTGTATCATGACCCAGAGTCAGATACACCCTGTGAAGTGTAAAACACCCCCACTGTCCTCAGGAATATTAACACACTGACAGAGAAAACAGATTAATATTAAAACACTCACTGACACACTGTGTATATCATGACCCACAGTCAGATACTCCCGGTGAAGTGTAAAACACCCCCACTGTCCTCAGGAATATTAACACACTGACAGAGAACACAGATTAATATTAACACACTCACTGACACACTGTGTATATCATGACCCACAGTCAGATAACCCTGTGAAGTGTAAAACACCCCCACTGTCCTCAGTAATATTAACACACTGACAGAGAACACAGATTAATATTAACACACTCACTGACACACTGTGTATATCATGACCCACAGTCAGATACACCCGGTGAAGTGTAAAACACCCCCACTGTCCTCAGGAATATTAACACACTGACAGAGAACACAGATTAATATTAACACACTCACTGACACACTGTGTATATCATGACCCACAGTCAGATAACCCTGTGAAGTGTAAAACACCCCCACTGTCCTCAGTAATATTAACACACTGACAGAGAACACAGATTAATATTAACACACTCACTGACACACTGTGTATATCATGACCCACAGTCAGATACACCCTGTGAAGTGTAAAACACCCCCACTGTCCTCAGGAATATTAACACACTGACAGAGAACACAGATTAATATTAACACACTCACTGACACACTGTGTATATCATGACCCACAGTCAGATACACCCTGTGAAGTGTAAAACACCCCCACTGTCCTCAGGAATATTAACACACTGACAGAGAACACAGATTAATATTAACACACTCACTGACACACTGTGTATATCATGACCCACAGCCAGATACACCCTGTGAAGTGTAAAACACCCCCACTGTCCTCAGGAATATTAACACACTGACAGAGAACACAGATTAATATTAACACACTCACTGACACAATGTGTATATCATGACCCACAGTCAGATACACCCTGTGAAGTGTAAAACACCCCCGCTGTCCTCAGTAATATTAACACACTGACAGAGAACACAGATTAATATTAACACACTCACTGACACACTGTGTACATCATGACCCAGAGTCAGATACACCCTGTGAAGTGTAAAACACCCCCACTGTCCTCAGTAATATTAACACACTGACAGAGAACACAGATTAATATTAACACACTCACTGACACACTGTGTATATCATGACCAACAGTCAGATACACCCTGTGAAGTGTAAAACACCCCCACTGTCCTCAGTAATATTAACACACTGACAGAGAACACAGATTAATATTAACACACTCACTGACACACTGTGTATATCATGACCCACAGTCAGATACACCCTGTGAAGTGTAAAACATCCCCACTGTCCTCAGGAATATTAACACACTGACAGAGAACACAGATTAATATTAACACACTCAAAGACACACTGTGTATATCATGACCCACAGTCAGATACACCCTGTGAAGTGTAAAACACCCCCACTGTCCTCAGTAATATTAACACACTGACAGAGAACACAGATTAATATTAACACACTCACTGACACACTGTGTATATCATGACCCACAGTCAGATACACCCTGTGAAGTGTAAAACACCCCACAGTCCTCAGCAATATTAACACACTGACAGAGAACACAGATTAATATTAACACACTCACTGACACACTGTGTACATCATGACCCACAGTCAGATACACCCTGTGAAGTGTAAAACATTCCCACTGTCCTCAGGAATATTAACACACTGACAGAGAACACAGATTAATATTAACACACTCACTGACACACTGTGTACATCATGACCCACAGTCAGATACACCCTGTGAAGTGTAAAACACCCTCACTGTCCTCAGTAATATTAACACACTGACAGAGAACACAGATTAATATTAACACACTCACTGACACACTGTGTATATCATGACTCACAGTCAGATACACCCTGTGAAGTGTAAAACACCCCCACTGTCCTCAGTAATATTAACACACTGACAGAGAACACAGATTAATATTAACACACTCACTGACACACTGTGTATATCATGACCCACAGTCAGATACACTCTGTGAAGTGTAAAACACCCCCACTGTCCTCAGTAATATTAACACACAGACAGAGAACACAGATTAATATTAACACACTCACTGACACACTGTGTATATCATGACTCACAGTCAGATACACCCTGTGAAGTGTAAAACACCCCCACTGTCCTCAGTAATATTAACACACTGACAGAGAACACAGATTAATATTAACACACTCACTGACACACTGTGTATATCATGACCCACAGTCAGATACACTCTGTGAAGTGTAAAACACCCCCACTGTCCTCAGTAATATTAACACACTGACAGAGAACACAGATTAATATTAACACACTCACTGACACACTCTGTATATCATGACCCACAGCCAGATACACCCTGTGAAGTGTAAAACACCCCCACTGTCCTCAGTAATATTAACACACTGACAGAGAACACAGATTAATATTAACACACTCACTGACACACTGTGTATATCATGACCCACAGTCAGAAACACCCTGTGAAGTGTAAAACATCCCCACTGTCCTCAGGAATATTAACACACTGACAGAGAACACAGATTAATATTAACACACTCACTGACACACTGTGTATATCATGACCCACAGTCAGATACACCCTGTGAAGTGTAAAACACGCCCACTGTCCTCAGTAATATTAACACACTGACAGAGAACACAGATTAATATTAACACAATCACTGACACACTTTGTACATCATGACCCACAGTCAGATACACCCTGTGAAGTGTAAAACATTCCCACTGTCCTCAGGAATATTAACACACTGACAGAGAACACAGATTAATATTAACACACTCACTGACACACTGTGTACATCATGACCCACAGTCAGATACACCCTGTGAAGTGTAAAACACCCCCACTGTCCTCAGTAATATTAACACACTGACAGAGAACACAGATTAATATTAACACACTCTCTGACACACTGTGTACATCATGACCCACAGTCAGATAAACCCTGTGAAGTGTAAAACATCCCCACTGTCCTCAGTAATATTAACACACTGACAGAGAACACAGATTAATATTAACACACTCACTGACACACTGTGTACATCATGACCCACAGTCAGATACACCCTGTGAAGTGTAAAACACCCCCACTGTCCTCAGTAATATTAACACACTGACAGAGAACACAGATTAATATTAACACTCTCACTGACACACTGTGTACATCATGACCCACAGTCAGATACACCCTGTGAATTGTAAAACATCCCCACTGTCCTCAGTAATATTAACACACTGACAGAGAACACAGATTAATATTAACACACTCACTGACACACTGTGTGTATTATGACCCACAGTCAGATACACCCTGTGAAGTGTAAAACACCCCCACTGTCCTCAGTAATATTAACACACTGACAGAGAACACAGATTAATATTAACACACTCACTGACACACTGTGTATATCATCACCCACAGTCAGATAAACCCTGTGAAGTGTAAAACACCCCCACTGTCCTCAGGAATATTAACACACTGACAGAGAACACAGATTGATATTAACACACTCACTGACACACTGTGTACATCATGACCCACAGTCAGATACACCCTGTGAAGTTTAAAACACCCACACTGTCCTCAGTAATATTAACACACTGACAGAGAACACAGATTAATATTAACACACTCACTGACACACTGTGTATATCATGACCCACAGCCAGATAAGCCCTGTGAAGTGTAAAACACCCCCACTGTCCTCAGTAATATTAACACACTGACAGAGAACACAGATTAATATTAACACACTCACTGACACACTGTGTATATCATGACCCAGAGTCAGATACACCCTGTGAAGTGTAAAACATCCCCACTGTCCTCAGGAATATTAACACACTGACAGAGAACACAGATTAATATTAACACACTCACTGACACACTGTGTATATCATGACCCACAGTCAGATACACCCTGTGAAGTGTAAAACACCCCCACTGTCCTCAGTAATATTAACACACTGACAGAGAACACAGATTAATATTAACACACTCACTGACACACTGTGCATATCATGACCCAGAGTCAGATACACCCTGTGAAGTGTAAAACACCACCACTGTCCTCAGTAATATTAACACACTGACAGAGAACACAGATTAATATTAACACACTCACTGACACACTGTGTATATCATGACCCACAGTCAGATACACCCTGTGAAGTGTAAAACACCCCCACTGTCCTCAGGAATATTAACACACTGACAGAGAACACAGATTAATATTAACACACTCACTGACACACTGTGTATATCATGACCCACAGTCAGATACACCCTGTGAAGTGTAAAACACCCCCACTGTCCTCAGGAATATTAACACACTGACAGAGAACACAGATTAATATTAACACACTCACTGACACACTGTGTATATCATGACCCAGAGTCAGATAAACCCTGTGAAGTGTAAAACACCCCCACTGTCCACAGGAATATTAACACACTGACAGAGAACACAGATTAATATTAACAAACTCACTGACACACTGTGTACATCATGACCCACAGTCAGATACACCCTGTGAAGTGTAAAACACCCCCACTGTCCTCAGGAATATTAACACACTGACAGAGAACACAGATTAATATTAACACACTCACTGACACACTGTGTATATCATGACCCACAGTCAGATACACCCTGTGAAGTGTAAAACATTCCCACTGTCCTCAGTAATATTAACACACTGACAGAGAACACAGATTAATATTAACACACTCACTGACACACTGTGTATATCATGACCCACAGTCAGATAAACCCTGTGAAGTGTAAAACATCCCCACTGTCCTCAGTAAAATTAACACACTGACAGAGAACACAGATTAATATTAACACACTCACTGACAAACTGTGTATATCATGACCCACAGTCAGATAAACCCTGTGAAGTGTAAAACACCCCCACTGTCCTCAGTAATATTAACACACTGACAGAGAACACAGATTACTATTAACACACTCACTGACACACTGTGTACATCATGACCCACAGTCAGATACACCCTGTGAAGTGTAAAACACCCCCACTGTCCTCAGGAATATTAACACACTGACAGAGTACACAGATTAATATTAACACACTCACTGACACACTGTGTATATCATGACCCACAGTCAGATACACCCTGTGAAGTGTAAAACAACCCCACTGTCCTCAGTAATATTAACACACTGACAGAGAACACAGATTAATATTAACACACTCACTGACACATTGTGTATATCATGACCCACAGTCAGATACACCCTGTGAAGTGTAAAACACCCCCACTGTCCTCAGTAATATTAACACACTGACAGAGAACACAGATTAATATTAACACACTCACTGACACACTGTGTATATCATGACCCACAGTCAGATACACCCTGTGAAGTGTAAAACACCCCCACTGTCCTCAGTAATATTAACACGCTGATAGAGAACACAGATTAATATTAACACACTCACTGACACACTGTGTATATCATGACCCACAGTCAGATACACCCTGTGAAGTGTAAAACACCCCCACTGTCCTCAGTAATATTAACACACTGACAGAGAACACAGATTAATATTAACACACTCACTGACACACTGTGTACATCATGACCCACAGTCAGATAAACCCTGTGAAGTGTCAAACATCCCCACTGTCCTCAGTAATATTAACACACTGACAGAGAACACAGATTAACATTAACACACTCACTGACACACTGTGTATATCATGACCCACAGTCAGATACACCCTGTGAAGTGTAAAACACCCCCACTGTCCTCAGGAATATTAACACACTGACAGAGAACACAGATTAATATTAACACACTCACTGACACATTGTGTATATCATGACCCACAGTCAGATACACCCTGTGAAGTGTAAAACATTCCCACTGTCCTCAGTAATATTAACACACTGACAGAGAACACAGATTAATATAAACACACTCACTGACACACTGTGTATATCATGACCCACAGTCAGATAAACCCTGTGAAGTGTAAAACACCCCCACTGTCCTCAGTAATATTAACACACTGACAGAGAACACAGATTAATATTAACACACTCACTGACACACTGTGTATATCATGACCCACAGTCAGATAAACCCTGTGAAGTGTAAAACACCCCCACTGTCCTCAGTAATATTAACACACTGACAGAGAACACAGATTACTATTAACACACTCACTGACACACTGTGTACATCATGACCCACAGTCAGATACACCCTGTGAAGTGTAAAACACCCCCACTGTCCTCAGGAATATTAACACACTGACAGAGTACACAGATTAATATTAACACACTCACTGACACACTGTGTATATCATGACCCACAGTCAGATACACCCTGTGAAGTGTAAAACACCCCCACTGTCCTCAGTAATATTAACACACTGACAGAGAACACAGATTAATATTAACACACTCACTGACACACTGTGTATATCATGACCCACAGTCAGATACACCCTGTGAAGTGTAAAACACCCCCACTGTCCTCAGTAATATTAACACACTGACAGAGAACACAGATTAATATTAACAAACTCACTGACACACTGTGTATATCATGAACCAGAGTCAGATACAGCCTGTGAAGTGTAAAACACCCCCACTGTCCTCAGTAATATTAACACACTGACAGAGAACACAGATTAATATTAACACACTCACTGACACACTGTGTATATCATGACCCACAGCCAGATACACCCTGTGAAGTGTAAAACACCCCCACTGTCCTGAGCAATATTAACACACTGACAGAGAACACAGATTAATATTAACACACTCACTGACACACTGTGTATATCATGACTCACAGTCAGATACACCCGGTGAAGTGTAAAACACCCCCACTGTCCTCAGGAATATTAACACACTGACAGAGAACACAGATTAATATTAACACACTCACTGACACACTGTGTATATCATGACCCACAGTCAGATACACCGTGTGAAGTGTAAAACACCCCCACTGTCCTCAGCAATATTAACACACTGACAGAGAACACAGATTAATATTAACACACTCACTGACACACTGTGTATATCATGACCCACAGTCAGATACACCCTGTGAAGTGTAAAACACCCCCACTGTCCTCAGTAATATTAACACACTGACAGAGAACACAGATTAATATTAACACACTCACTGACACACTGTGTATATCATGACCCACAGTCAGATACACCCTGTGAAGTATAAAACATCCCCACTGTCCTCAATAATATTAACACACTGACAGAGAACACAGATTAATGTTAACACACTCACTGACACACTGTGTATATCATGACCCACAGTCAGATACACCCTGTGAAGTGTAAAACACCCCCACTGTCCTCAGGAATATTAACACACTGACAGAGAACACAGATTAATATTAACACACTCACTGACACACTGTGTACATCATGACCCTCAGTCAGATGCACCCGGTGAAGTGTAAAACACCCCCACTGTCCTCAGTAATATTAACACACTGACAGAGAACACAGATTAATATTAACACACTCACTGACACACTGTGTATATCATGACTCACAGTCAGATACACCCTGTGAAGTGTAAAACATCCCCACTGTCCTCAGTAATATTAACACACTGACAGAGAACACAGATTAATATTAACACACTCACTGACACACTGTGTATATCATGACCCACAGTCAGATACACCCTGTGAAGTGTAAAACACCCCCACTGTCCTCAGTAATATTAACACACTGACAGAGAACACAGATTAATATTAACACACTCACTGACACACTGTGTACATCGTGACCCACAGTCAGATACACCCGGTGAAGTGTAAAACATCCCCACTGTCCTCAGGAATATTAACACACTGACAGAGAACACAGATTAATATTAGCACACTCACTGACACACTGTGTACATCATGACCCACAGTCAGATAAACTCTGTGAAGTGTAAAACACCCCCACTGTCCTCAGTAATATTAACATACTGACAGAGAACACAGATTAATATTAACACACTCACTGACACACTGTGTATATCATGACCCACAGTCAGATACACCCTGTGAAGTGTAAAACACCCCCACTGTCCTCAGTAATATTAACATACTGACAGAGAACACAGACTAATATTAACACACTCACTGACACACTGCGTATATCATGACCCACAGTCAGATACACCTTGTGAAGTGTAAAACACCCCCACTGTCCTCAGTAATATTAACACACTGACACAGAACACAGATTAATATTAACACACTCACTGACACACTGTGTATATCATGACCCACAGTCAGATACACCCTGTGAAGTGTAAAACACCCCCACTGTCCTCAGGAATATTAACACACTGACAGAGAACACAGATTAATATTAACACACTCACTGACACACTGTGTATATCATGACCCACAGTCAGATACACCCTGTGAAGTGTAAAACACCCCCACTGTCCTCAGTAATATTAACACACTGACAGAGAACACAGATTAATATTAACACACTCACTGACACACTGTGTACATCATGACCCACAGTCAGATACACCCTGTGAAGTGTAAAACACCCCCACTGTCCTCAGTAATATTAACACACTGACAGAGAACACAGATTAATATTAACACACTCACTGACACACTGTGTATATCATGACTCACAGTCAGATAAACTCTGTGAAGTGTAAAACACCCCCACTGTCCTCAGGAATATTAACACACTGACAGAGAACACAGATTAATATTAACACACTCACTGACACACTGTGTATCTCATGACCCACAGTCAGATACACCCTGTGAAGTGTAAAACACCCCCACTGTCGTCAGCAATATTATCACACTGACAGAGAACACAGATTAATATTAACACACTCACTGACACACTGTGCATATCATGACCCACAGTCAGATACACACTGTGAAGTGTAAAACACCCCCACTGTCCTCAGTAATATTAACACACTGACAGAGAACACAGATTAACATTAACACACTCACTGACACACTGTGTATATCATGACCCACAGTCAGATACACCCTGTGAAGTGTAAAACACCCCCACTGTCCTCAGGAATATTAACACACTGACAGAGAACACAGATTAATATTAACACACTCACTGACACACTGTGTATATCATGACCCACAGTCAGATACACCCTGTGAAGTGTAAAACACCCCCACTGTCCTCAGTAATATTAACACACTGACAGAGAACACAGATTAATATTAACACACTCACTGACACACTGTGTACATCATGACCCACAGTCAGATACACCCTGTCAAGTGTAAAACACCCCCACTGTCCTCAGTAATATTAACACACTGACAGAGGACACAGATTAATATTAACACACTCACTGACACACTGTGTACATCATGACCCACAGTCAGATACACCCTGTGAAGTGTAAAACACCCCCACTGTCCTCAGGAATATTAACACACTGACAGAGAACACAGATTAATATTAACACACTCACTGAAACACTGTGTATATCATGAACCACAGTCAGATACACCCTGTGAAGTGTAAAACACCCCCACTGTCCTCAGTAATATAAACACACTGACAGAGAACACAGATTAATATTAACACACTCACTGACACACTGTGTACATCATGACCCACAGTCAGATACACCCTGTGAAGTGTAAAACACCCCCACTGTCCTCAGGAATGTTAACACACTGACAGAGAACACAGATTAATATTAACACACTCACTGACACACTGTGTATATCATGACCCACAGTCAGATAAATCCTGTGAAGTGTAAAACACCCCCACTGTCCTCAGCAATATTATCACACTGACAGAGAACACAGATTAATATTAACACACTCACTGACACACTGTGTATATCATGACCCACAGTCAGATACACCCTGTGAAGTGTAAAACATTCCCACTGTCCTCAGCAATATTAACACACTGACAGAGAACAAAGATTAATATTAACACACTCACTGACACACTGTGTATATCATGACCCACAGTCAGATACACCCTGTGAAGTGTAAAACACCCCCACTGTCGTCAGCATTATTATGACACTGAAAGAGAACACAGATTAATATTAACACACTCACTGACACACTGTGTATATCATGACCCACAGTCAGATACACCCTGTGAAGTGTAAAACACCCCCACTGTCCTCAGGAATATTAACACACTGACAGAGAACACAGATTAATATTAACACACTCACTGACACACTGTGTACATCATGACCCACAGTCAGATAAACCCTGTGAAGTGTAAAACACCCCCACTGTCCTCAGTAAGATTAACACACTGACAGAGAACACAGATTAATATTAACACACTCACTGACACACTGTGTATATCATGACCCACAGTCAGATACACCCTGTGAAGTGTAAAACACCCCCACTGTCCTCAGTAATATTAACACATTGACAGAGAACACAGATTAATATTAACACACTCACTGACACACTGTGTGTCTCATGACCCACAGTCAGATACACCCTGTGAAGTGTAAAACACCCCCACTGTCGTCAGCAATATTATCACACTGACAGAGAACACAGATTAATATTAACACACTCACTGACACACTGTGCATATCATGACCCACAGTCAGATACACCCTGTGAAGTGTACAACAACCCCAATGTCCTCAGTAATATTAACACACTGACAGAGAACACAGATTAATATTAACACACTCACTGACACACTGTGTATATCATGACCCACAGTCAGATACACCCTGTGAAGTGTAAAACACCCCCACTGTCCTCAGTAATATTAACACACTGACAGAGAACACAGATTAATATTAACACACTCACTGACACACTGTGTATACCATGACCCACAGTCAGATACACCCTGTGAAGTGTAAAACACCCCCACTGTCCTCAGTAATATTAACACACTGACAGAGAACACAGATTAATATTAACACACTCACTGACACACTGTGTACATCATGACCCACAGTCAGATACACCCTGTCAAGTGTAAAACACCCCCACTGTCATCAGTAATATTAACACACTGACAGAGGACACAGATTAATATTAACACACTCACTGACACACTGTGTACATCATGACCCACAGTCAGATACACCCTGTGAAGTGTAAAACACCCCCACTGTCCTCAGGAATATTAACACACTGACAGAGAACACAGATTAATATTAACACACTCACTGAAACACTGTGTATATCATGAATCACAGTCAGATACACCCTGTGAAGTGTAAAACACCCCCACTGTCCTCAGTAATATTAACACACTGACAGAGAACACAGATTAATATTAACACACTCACTGACACACTGTGTACATCATGACCCACAGTCAGATACACCCTGTGAAGTGTAAAACACCCCCACTGTCCTCAGGAATGTTAACACACTGACAGAGAACACAGATTAATATTAACACACTCACTGACACACTGTGTATATCATGACCCACAGTCAGATAAATCCTGTGAAGTGTAAAACACCCCCACTGTCCTCAGCAATATTATCACACTGACAGAGAACACAGATTAATATTAACACACTCACTGACACACTGTGTATATCATGACCCACAGTCAGATACACCCTGTGAAGTGTAAAACATTCCCACTGTCCTCAGCAATATTAACACACTGACAGAGAACACAGATTAATATTAACACACTCACTGACACACTGTGTATATCATGACCCACAGTCAGATACACCCTGTGAAGTGTAAAACACCCCACTGTCCTCGGTAATATTATCACACTGACAGAGAACACAGATTAATATTAACACACTCACTGACACACTGTGTACATCATGACCCACAGTCAGATACACCCTGTGAAGTGTAAAACACCCCCACTGTCGTCAGCAGTATTATGACACTGAAAGAGAACACAGATTAATATTAACACACTCACTGACACACTGTGTATATCATGACCCACAGTCAGATACACCCTGTGAAGTGTAAAACACCCCCACTGTCCTCAGGAATATTAACACACTGACAGAGAACACAGATTAATATTAACACACTCACTGACACACTGTGTACATCATGACCCACAGTCAGATACACCCTGTGAAGTGTAAAACACCCCCACTGTCCTCAGTAAGATTAACACACTGACAGAGAACACAGATTAATATTAACACACTCACTGACACACTGTGTATATCATGACCCACAGTCAGATACACCCTGTGAAGTGTAAAACACCCCCACTGTCCTCAGGAATATTAACACACTGACAGAGAACACAGATTAATATTAACACACTCACTGACACACTGTGTATATCATGACCCACAGTCAGATACACCCTGTGAAGTGTAAAACACCCCCACTGTCGTCAGCAATATTATCACACTGACAGAGAACACAGATTAATATTAACACACTCACTGACACACTGTGCACATCATGACCCACAGTCAGATACACCCTGTGAAGTGTAAAACACCCCCACTGTCCTCAGTAATATTAACACACTGACAGAGAACACAGATTAATATTAACACACTCACTGACACACTGTGTATATCATGACCCACAGTCAGATACACCCTGTGAAGTGTAAAACACCCCCACTGTCCTCAGTAATATTAACACACTGACAGAGAACACAGATTAATATTAACACACTCACTGACACACTGTGTATATCATGACCCACAGTCAGAGACACCCTGTGAAGTGTAAAACACCCCCACTGTCCTCAGTAATATTAACACACTGACAGAGAACACAGATTAATATTAACACACTCACTGACACACTGTGTACATCATGACCCACAGTCAGATACACCCTGTGAAGTGTAAAACACCCCCACTGTCCTCAGTAATATTAACACACTGACAGAGAACACAGATTAATATTAACACACTCACTGACACACTGTGTATATCATGACCCACAGTCAGATACACTCTGTGAAGTGTAAAGCACTCCCCACTGTCCTCAGTAATATTAACACACTGACAGAGAACACAGATTAATATTAACACTCTCACTGACACACTGTGTATATCATGACCCACAGTCAGATACACCCTGTGAAGTGTAAAACACCCCCACTGTCCTCAGTAATATTAACACACTGACAGAGAACACAGATTAATATTAACACACTCACTGACACACTGTGTACATCATGACCCACAGTCAGATACACCCTCTGAAGTGTAGAACACCCCCACTGTCCTCAGTAATATTAACACACTGACAGAGGACACAGATTAATATTAACACACTCACTGACACACTGTGTATATCATGACCCACAGTCAGATACACCCTGTGAAGTGTAAAACACCCCCACTGTCCTCAGTAATATTAACACACTGACAGAGAACACAGATTAATATTAACACACTCACTGACACACTGTGTACATCATGACCCACAGTCAGATAAACCCTGTGAAGTGTAAAACACCCCCACTGTCCTCAGTAATATTAACACACTGACAGAGGACACATATTAATATTAACACACTCACTGACACACTGTGTATATCATGACCCACAGTCAGATACACCCTGTGAAGTGTAAAACACCCCCACTGTCCTCAGTAATATTAACACACTGACAGAGAACACAGATTAATATTAACACACTCACTGACACACTGTGTACATCATGACCCACAGTCAGATACACCCTGTGAAGTGTAAAACACCCCCTCTGTCCTCAGTAATATTAACACACTGACAGAGAACACAGATTAATATTAACACACTCACTGACACACTGTGTATATCATGACCCACAGTCAGATACACCCTGTGAAGTGTAAAACACCCCCACTGTCCTCAGTAATATTAACACACTGACAGAGAACACAGATTAATATTAACACACTCACTGACACACTGTGTATATCATGACCCACAGTCAGATACACCCTGTGAAGTGTAAAACACCCCCACTGTCCTCAGGAATATTAACACATTGACAGAGAACACAGATTAATATTAACACAATCACTGACACACTGTGTATATCATGACCCACAGTCAGATACACCCTGTGAAGTGTAAAACATCCCCACTGTCCTCAGTAATATTAACACACTGACAGAGAACACAGATTAATATTAACACACTCACTGACACACTGTGTATATCATGACCCACAGTCAGATACACCCTGTGAAGTGTAAAACACCCCACTGTCCTCGGTAATATTAACACACTGACAGAGAACACAGATTAATATTAACACACTCACTGACACACTGTGTACATCATGACCCACAGTCAGATACACCCTGTGAAGTGTAAAACACCCCCACTGTCATCAGTAATATTAACACACTGACAGAGAACACAGATTAATATTAACACACTCACTGACACACTGTGTATATCATGACCCACAGTCAGATACACCCTGTGAAGTGTAAAACACCCCCACTGTCCTCAGTAATATTAACACACTGACAGAGAACACAGATTAATATTAACACACTCACTGACACACTGTGTATATCATGACCCACAGTCAGATACACCCTGTGAAGTGTAAAACACCCCCACTGTCCTCAGTAATATTAACACACTGACAGAGAACACAGATTAATATTAACACACTCACTGACACACTGTGTACATCATGACCCACAGTCAGATACACCCTGTGAAGTGTAAAACACCCCCACTGTCCTCTGCAATATTAACACACTGACAGAGAACACAGATTAATATTAACACACTCACTGACACACTGTGTATATCATGACCCACAGTCAGATACACCCTGTGAAGTGTAAAACACCCCTCTGTCCTCGGTAATATTAACACACTGACAGAGAACACAGATTAATATTAACACACTCACTGACACACTGTGTACATCATGACCCACAGTCAGATACACCCTGTGAAGTGTAAAACACCCCCACTGTCCTCAGTAATATTAACACAATGACAGAGAACACAGATTAATATTCACACACTCACTGACACACTGTGTACATCATGACCCATAGTCAGATACACCCTGTGAAGTGTAAAACACCCCCACTGTCCTCAGGAATATTAACACACTGACAGAGAACACAGATTAATATTAACACACTCACTGACACACTGTGTATATCATGACCCACAGTCAGATACACCCTGTGAAGTGTAAAACACCCCCACTGTCCTCAGGAATATTAACACACTGACAGAGAACACAGATTAATATTAACACACTCACTGACACACTGTGTACATCATGACCCACAGTGAGATACACCCTGTGAAGTGTAAAACACCCCCACCGTCCTCAGGAAGATTCAAACACTGACAGAGAACACAGATTAATATTAACACACTCACTGACACACTGTGTATATCATGACCCACAGTCAGATACACCCTGTGAAGTGTAAAACACCCCCACTGTCCTCAGTAATATTAACACACTGACAGAGAACACAGATTAATATTAACACACTCACTGACACACTGTGCATATCCTGACCCACAGTCAGATACACCCTGTGAAGTGTAAAACACCCCCACTGTCCTCAGGAATATTAACACACTGACAGAGAACACAGATTAATATTAACACACTCACTGACACACTGTGTACATCATGACCCACAGTCAGATACACCCTGTGAAGTGTAAAACACCCCCACTGTCCTCATTAATATTAACACACTGACAGAGAACACAGATTAATATTAACACACTCACTGACACACTATGTACATTATGACCCACAGTCAGATACACCCTGTGAAGTGTAAAACACCCCCACTGTCCTCAGTAATATTAACACACTGACAGAGAACACAGATTAATATTAACACACTCACTGACACACTGTGTATATCATGACCCACAGTCAGATACACGCTGTGAAGTGTAAAACACCCCCACTGTCCTCAGTAATATTAACACACTGACAGAGAACACAGATTAATATTAACACACTCACTGACACACTGTGTATATCATGACCCACAGTCAGATACACCCTGTGAAGTGTAAAACACCCCCACTGTCCTCAGTAATATTAACACACTGACAGAGAACACAGATTAATATTAACACACTCACTGACACACTGTGTATATCATGACCCACAGTCAGATACACCCTGTGAAGTGTAAAACACCCCCACTGTCCTCAGTAATATTAACACACTGACAGAGAACACAGATTAATATTAACACACTCACTGACACACTGTGTACATCATGACCCACAGTCAGATACACCCTGTGAAGTGTAAAACACCCCCACTGTCCTCTGCAATATTAACACACTGACAGAGAACACAGATTAATATTAACACACTCACTGACACACTGTGTATATCATGACCCACAGTCAGATACACCCTGTGAAGTGTAAAACACCCCTCTGTCCTCGGTAATATTAACACACTGACAGAGAACACAGATTAATATTAACACACTCACTGACACACTGTGTACATCATGACCCACAGTCAGATACACCCTGTGAAGTGTAAAACACCCCCACTGTCCTCAGTAATATTAACACACTGACAGAGAACACAGATTAATATTCACACACTCACTGACACACTGTGTACATCATGACCCATAGTCAGATACACCCTGTGAAGTGTAAAACACCCCCACTGTCCTCAGGAATATTAACACACTGACAGAGAACACAGATTAATATTAACACACTCACTGACACACTGTGTATATCATGACCCACAGTCAGATACACCCTGTGAAGTGTAAAACACCCCCACTGTCCTCAGGAATATTAACACACTGACAGAGAACACAGATTAATATTAACACACTCACTGACACACTGTGTATATCATGACCCACAGTCAGATACACCCTGTGAAGTGTAAAACACCCCCACTGTCCTCAGTAATATTAACACACTGACAGAGAACACAGATTAATATTAACACACTCACTGACACACTGTGTATATCATGACCCACAGTCAGATACACCCTGTGAAGTGTAAAACACCCCCACTGTCCTCAGGAATATTAACACACTGACAGAGAACACAGATTAATATTAACACACTCACTGACACACTGTGTATATCATGACCCACAGTCAGATACACCCTGTGAAGTGTAAAACACCCCCACTGTCCTCAGTAATATTAACACACTGACAGAGAACACAGATTAATATTAACACACTCACTGACACACTGTGCATATCCTGACCCACAGTCAGATACACCCTGTGAAGTGTAAAACACCCCCACTGTCCTCAGGAATATTAACACACTGACAGAGAACACAGATTAATATTAACACACTCACTGACACACTGTGTACATCATGACCCACAGTCAGATACACCCTGTGAAGTGTAAAACACCCCCACTGTCCTCATTAATATTAACACACTGACAGAGAACACAGATTAATATTAACACACTCACTGACACACTATGTACATTATGACCCACAGTCAGATACACCCTGTGAAGTGTAAAACACCCCCACTGTCCTCAGTAATATTAACACACTGACAGAGAACACAGATTAATATTAACACACTCACTGACACACTGTGTATATCATGACCCACAGTCAGATACACGCTGTGAAGTGTAAAACACCCCCACTGTCCTCAGTAATATTAACACACTGACAGAGAACACAGATTAATATTAACACACTCACTGACACACTGTGTATATCATGACCAACAGTCAGATACACCCTGTGAAGTGTAAAACACCCCCACTATCCTCAGTAATATTAAAACACTGACAGAGAACACAGATTAATATTAACACACTCACTGACACACTGTGTATATCATGACCCACAGTCAGATACACCCTGTGAAGTGGAAAACACCCCCACTGTCCTCAGTAATATTAACACACTGACAGAGAACACAGATTAATATTAACACACTCACTGACACACTGTGTATATCATGACCCACAGTCAGATACACCCTGTGAAGTGTAAAACACCCCCACTGTCCTCAGGAATATTAACACACTGACAGAGAACACAGATTAATATTAACATACTCACTGACACACTGTGTATATCATAACCCACAGTCAGATAAATCCTGTGAAGTGTAAAACACCCCCACTGTCCTCAGGAATATTAACACACTGACAGAGAACACAGATTAATATTAACACACTCACTGACACACTGTGTATATCATGACCCACAGTCAGATACACCCTGTGAAGTGTAAAACACCCCCACTGTCCTCAGTAATATTAACACACTGACAGAGAACACAGATTAATATTAACACACTCACTGACACACTGTGCATATCCTGACCCACAGTCAGATACACCCTGTGAAGTGTAAAACACCCCCACTGTCCTCAGGAATATTAACACACTGACAGAGAACACAGATTAATATTAACACACTCACTGACACACTGTGTACATCATGACCCACAGTCAGATACACCCTGTGAAGTGTAAAACACCCCCACTGTCCTCATTAATATTAACACACTGACAGAGAACACAGATTAATATTAACACACTCACTGACACACTATGTACATCATGACCCACAGTCAGATACACCCTGTGAAGTGTAAAACACCCCCACTGTCCTCAGTATTATTAACACACTGACAGAGAACACAGATTAATATTAACACACTCACTGACACACTGTGTATATCATGACCCACAGTCAGATACACCCTGTGAAGTGTAAAACACCCCCACTGTCCTCAGTAATATTAACACACTGACAGAGAACACAGATTAATATTAACACACTCACTGACACACTGTGTATATCATGACCAACAGTCAGATACACCCTGTGAAGTGTAAAACACCCCCACTATCCTCAGTAATATTAAAACACTGACAGAGAACACAGATTAATATTAACACACTCACTGACACACTGTGTATATCATGACCCACAGTCAGATACACCCTGTGAAGTGGAAAACACCCCCACTGTCCTCAGTAATATTAACACACTGACAGAGAACACAGATTAATATTAACACACTCACTGACACACTGTGTATATCATGACCCACAGTCAGATACACCCTGTGAAGTGTAAAACACCCCCACTGTCCTCAGGAATATTAACACACTGACAGAGAACACAGATTAATATTAACATACTCACTGACACACTGTGTATATCATGACCCACAGTCAGATAAATCCTGTGAAGTGTAAAACACCCCCACTGTCGTCAGCAATATTATCACACTGACAGAGAACACAGATTAAAATTAACACATTCACTGACACACTGTGTATATCATGACCCACAGTCAGATACACCCTGTGAAGTGTAAAACATTCCCACTGTCCTCAGCAATATTAACACACTGACAGAGAACACAGATTAATATTAACACACTCACTGACACACTGTGTATATCATGACCCACAGTCAGATACACCCTGTGAAGTGTAAAACACCCCACTGTCCTCGGTAATATTAACACACTGACAGAGAACACAGATTAATATTAACACACTCACTGACACACTGTGTACATCATGACCCACAGTCAGATACACCCTGTGAAGTGTAAAACACCCCACTGTCCTCGGTAATATTAACACACTGACAGAGAACACAGATTAATATTAACACACTCACTGACACACTGTGTATATCATGACCAACAGTCAGATACACCCTGTGAAGTGTAAAACACCCCCACTATCCTCAGTAATATTAAAACACTGACAGAGAACACAGATTAATATTAACACACTCACTGACACACTGTGTATATCATGACCCACAGTCAGATACACCCTGTGAAGTGGAAAACACCCCCACTGTCCTCAGTAATATTAACACACTGACAGAGAACACAGATTAATATTAACACACTCACTGACACACTGTGTATATCATGACTCACAGTCAGATACACCCTGTGAAGTGTAAAACACCCCCACTGTCCTCAGGAATATTAACACACTGACAGAGAACACAGATTAATATTAACATACTCACTGACACACTGTGTATATCATAACCCACAGTCAGATAAATCCTGTGAAGTGTAAAACACCCCCACTGTCCTCAGGAATATTAACACACTGACAGAGAACACAGATTAATATTAACACACTCACTGACACACTGTGTATATCATGACCCACAGTCAGATACACCCTGTGAAGTGTAAAACACCCCCACTGTCCTCAGTAATATTAACACACTGACAGAGAACACAGATTAATATTAACACACTCACTGACACACTGTGCATATCCTGACCCACAGTCAGATACACCCTGTGAAGTGTAAAACACCCCCACTGTCCTCAGGAATATTAACACACTGACAGAGAACACAGATTAATATTAACACACTCACTGACACACTGTGTACATCATGACCCACAGTCAGATACACCCTGTGAAGTGTAAAACACCCCCACTGTCCTCATTAATATTAACACACTGACAGAGAACACAGATTAATATTAACACACTCACTGACACACTATGTACATCATGACCCACAGTCAGATACACCCTGTGAAGTGTAAAACACCCCCACTGTCCTCAGTATTATTAACACACTGACAGAGAACACAGATTAATATTAACACACTCACTGACACACTGTGTATATCATGACCCACAGTCAGATACACCCTGTGAAGTGTAAAACACCCCCACTGTCCTCAGTAATATTAACACACTGACAGAGAACACAGATTAATATTAACACACTCACTGACACACTGTGTATATCATGACCAACAGTCAGATACACCCTGTGAAGTGTAAAACACCCCCACTATCCTCAGTAATATTAAAACACTGACAGAGAACACAGATTAATATTAACACACTCACTGACACACTGTGTATATCATGACCCACAGTCAGATACACCCTGTGAAGTGGAAAACACCCCCACTGTCCTCAGTAATATTAACACACTGACAGAGAACACAGATTAATATTAACACACTCACTGACACACTGTGTATATCATGACCCACAGTCAGATACACCCTGTGAAGTGTAAAACACCCCCACTGTCCTCAGGAATATTAACACACTGACAGAGAACACAGATTAATATTAACATACTCACTGACACACTGTGTATATCATGACCCACAGTCAGATAAATCCTGTGAAGTGTAAAACACCCCCACTGTCGTCAGCAATATTATCACACTGACAGAGAACACAGATTAAAATTAACACATTCACTGACACACTGTGTATATCATGACCCACAGTCAGATACACCCTGTGAAGTGTAAAACATTCCCACTGTCCTCAGCAATATTAACACACTGACAGAGAACACAGATTAATATTAACACACTCACTGACACACTGTGTATATCATGACCCACAGTCAGATACACCCTGTGAAGTGTAAAACACCCCACTGTCCTCGGTAATATTAACACACTGACAGAGAACACAGATTAATATTAACACACTCACTGACACACTGTGTACATCATGACCCACAGTCAGATACACCCTGTGAAGTGTAAAACACCCCACTGTCCTCGGTAATATTAACACACTGAAAGAGAACACAGATTAATATTAACACACTCACTGACACACTGTGTATATCATGACCCACAGTCAGATACACCCTGTGAAGTGTAAAACACCCCCACTATCCTCAGTAATATTAAAACACTGACAGAGAACACAGATTAATATTAACACACTCACTGACACACTGTGTATATCATGACCCACAGTCTGATACACCCTGTGAAGTGTAAAACACCCCCACTGTCCTCAGGAATATTAACACACTGACAGAGAACACAGATTAATATTAACACACTCACTGACACACTGTGTATATCATGACCCACAGTCAGATGCACCCTGTGAAGTGTAAAACACCCCCACTGTCCTCAGGAATATTAACACACTGACAGAGAACACAGATTAATATTAACACACTCACTGACACACTGTGTATATCATGACCCACAGTCAGATACACCCTGTGAAGTGTAAAACACCCCCACTGTCCTCAGTAATATTAACACACTGACAGAGAACACAGATTAATATTAACACACTCACTGACACACTGTGTACATCATGACCCACAGTCAGATGCACCCTGTGAAGTGTAAAACATCCCCACTGTCCTCAGTAATATTAACACACTGACAGAGAACACAGATTAATATTAACACACTCACTGACACACTGTGTATATCATGACCCACAGTCAGATACACCCTGTGAAGTGTAAAACACCCCCACTGTCCTCAGCAATATTAACACACTGACAGAGAACACAGATTAATATTAACACACTCACTGACACACTGTGTATATCATGACCCACAGTCAGATACACCCTGTGAAGTGTAAAACACCCCTCTGTCCTCGGTAATATTAACACACTGACAGAGAACACAGATTAATAGTAACACACTCACTGACACACTGTGTACATCATGACCCACATTCAGATACACCCTGTGAAGTGTAAAACACCCCCACTGTTCTCAGTAATATTAACACACTGACAGAGAACACAGATTAATATTAACACACTCACTGACACACTGTGTACATCATGACCCACAGTCAGATACACCCTGTGAAGTGTAAAACACCCCCACTGTCCTCAGGAATATTAGCACACTGACAGAGAACACAGATTAATATTAACACACTCACTGACACACTGTGTATATCATGACCCACAGTCAGATACACCCTGTGAAGTGTAAAACACCCCCACTGTCCTCAGGAATATTAACACACTGACAGAGAACACAGATTAATATTAACACACTCACTGACACACTGTGTATATCATGACCCACAGTCAGATACACCCTGTGAAGTGTAAAATACCCCCACTGTCCTCAGGAATATTAACACACTGACAGAGAACACAGATTAATATTAACACACTCACTGACACACTGTGTATATCATGACCCACAGTCAGATACACCCTGTGAAGTGTAAAACACCCCCACCGTCCTCAGGAAGATTAAAACACTGACAGAGAACACAGATTAATATTAACACACTCACTGACACACTGTGTATATCATGACCCACAGTCAGATACACCCTGTGAAATGTAAAACACCCCCACTGTCCTCAGGAATATTAACACACTGACAGAGAACACAGATTAATATTAACACACTCACTGACACACTGTGTATATCATGACCCACAGTCAGATACACCCTGTGAAGTGTAAAACACCCCCACTGTCCTCAGGAATATTAACACACTGACAGAGAACACAGATTAATATTAACACTCTCACTGACACACTGTGTATATCATGACCCACAGTCAGATACACCCTGTGAAGTGTAAAACACCCCCACTGTCCTCAGTAATATTAACACACTGACAGAGAACACAGATTAATATTAACACACTCACTGACACACTGTGCATATCCTGACCCACAGTCAGATACACCCTGAGAAGTGTAAAACACCCCCACTGTCCTCAGGAATATTAACACACTGACAGAGAACACAGATTAATATTAACACACTCACTGACACACTGTGTACATCATGACCCACAGTCAGATACACCCTGTGAAGTGTAAAACACCCCCACTGTCCTCATTAATATTAACACACTGACAGAGAACACAGATTAATATTAACACACTCACTGACACACAGTGTACATCATGACCCACAGTCAGATACACCCTGTGAAGTGTAAAACACCCCCACTGTCCTCAGTAATATTAACACACTGACAGAGAACACAGATTAATATTAGCACACTCACTGACACACTATGTACATCATGACCCACAGTCAGATACACCCTGTGAAGTGTAAAACACCCCCACTGTCCTCAGTAATATTAACACACTGACAGAGAACACAGATTAATATTAACACACTCACTGACACACTGTGTATATCATGACCCACAGTCAGATACACCCTGTGAAGTGTAAAACACCCCCACTGTCCTCAGTAATATTAACACACTGACAGAGAACACAGATTAATATTAACACACTCACTGACACACTGTGTATATCATGACCCACAGTCAGATACACCCTGTGAAGTGTAAAACACCCCCACTGTCCTCAGGAATATTAACACACTGACAGAGAACACAGATTAATATTAACACACTCACTGACACACTGTGTATATCATGACCCACAGTCAGATAAACCCTGTGAAGTGTAAAACATCCCCACTGTCCTCAGTAATATTAACACACTGACAGAGAACACAGATTAATATTAACACACTCACTGACACACTGTGGATATCATGACTCACAGTCAGATACACCCTGTAAAGTGTAAAACACCCCCACTGTCCTCAGTAATATTAACACACTGACAGAGAACACAGATTAATATTAACACACTCACTGACACACTGTGTATATCATGACCCACAGTCAGATACACCCTGTGAAGTGTATAACACCCCCACTATCCTCAGTAATATTAAAACACTGACAGAGAACACAGATTAATATTAACACACTCACTGACACACTGTGTATATCATGACCCACAGTCAGATACACCCTGTGAAGTGTAAAACACCCCCACTGTCCTCAGGAATATTAACACACTGACAGAGAACACAGATTAATATTAACACACTCACTGACACACTGTGTATATCATGACCCACAGTCAGATACACCCTGTGAAGTGTAAAACACCCCCACTGTCCTCAGTAATATTAACACACTGACAGAGAACACAGATTAATATTAACACACTCACTGACACACTGTGTATATCATGACCCACAGTCAGATACACCCTGTGAAGTGTAAAACACCCCCACTGTCCTCAGGAATATTAACACACTGACAGAGAACACAGATTAATATTAACACACTCACTGACACACTGTGTATATCATGACCCACAGTCAGATAAATCCTGTGAAGTGTAAAACACCCCCACTGTCCTCATTAATATTAACACACTGACAGAGAACACAGATTAATATTAACACACTCACTGACACACAGTGTACATCATGACCCACAGTCAGATACACCCTGTGAAGTGTAAAACACCCCCACTGTCCTCAGTAATATTAACACGCTGACAGAGAACACAGATTAATATTAACACACTCACTGACACACTATGTACATCATGACCCACAGTCAGATACACCCTGTGAAGTGTAAAACACCCCCACTGTCCTCAGTAATATTAACACACTGACAGAGAACACAGATTAATATTAACACACTCACTGACACACTGTGTATATCATGACCCACAGTCAGATACACCCTGTGAAGTGTAAAACACCCCCACTGTCCTCAGTAATATTAACACACTGACAGAGAACACAGATTAATATTAACACACTCACTGACACACTGTGTATATCATGACCCACAGTCAGATACACCCTGTGAAGTGTAAAACACCCCCACTGTCCTCAGGAATATTAACACACTGACAGAGAACACAGATTAATATTAACACACTCACTGACACACTGTGTATATCATGACCCACAGTCAGATAAACCCTGTGAAGTGTAAAACACCCCCACAGTCCTCAGTAATATTAACACACTGACAGAGAACACAGATCAATATTAACACACTCACTGACACACTGTGTATATCATGACCCACAGTCAGATACACCCTGTGAAGTGTAAAATACCCCCACTGTCCTCAGGAATATTAACACACTGACAGAGAACACAGATTAATATTAACACACTCACTGACACACTGTGTATATCATGACCCACAGTCAGATACACCCTGTGAAGTGTAAAACACCCCCACCGTCCTCAGGAAGATTAAAACACTGACAAAGAACACAGATTAATATTAACACACTCACTGACACACTGTGTATATCATGACCCACAGTCAGATACACCCTGTGAAGTGTAAAACACCCCCACTGTCCTCAGGAATATTAACACACTGACAGAGAACACAGATTAATATTAACACACTCACTGACACACTGTGTATATCATGACCCACAGTCAGATACACCCTGTGAAGTGTAAAACACCCCCACTGTCCTCAGGAATATTAACACACTGACAGAGAACACAGATTAATATTAACACACTCACTGACACACTGTGTATATCATGACCCACAGTCAGATACACCCTGTGAAGTGTAAAACACCCCCACCGTCCTCAGGAAGATTAAAACACTGACAGAGAACACAGATTAATATTAACACACTCACTGACACACTGTGTATATCATGACCCACAGTCAGATACACCCTGTGAAGTGTAAAACACCCCCACTGTCCTCAGGAATATTAACACACTGACAGAGAACACAGTTGAATATTAACACACTCACTGACACACTGTGTATATCATGACCCACAGTCAGATACACCCTGTGAAGTGTAAAACACCCCCACTGTCCTCAGGAATATTAACACACTGACAGAGAACACAGATTAATATTAACACACTCACTGACACACTGTGTATATCATGACCCACAGTCAGATACACCCTGTGAAGTGTAAAACACCCCCACTGTTCTCAGTAATATTAACACATTGACAGAGAACACAGATTAATATTAACACACTCACTGACACACTGTGCATATCCTGACCCACAGTCAGATACACCCTGAGAAGTGTAAAACACCCCCACTGTCCTCAGGAATATTAACACACTGACAGAGAACACAGATTAATATTAACACACTCACTGACACACTGTGTACATCATGACCCACAGTCAGATACACCCTGTGAAGTGTAAAACAACCCCACTGTCCTCATTAATATTAACACACTGACAGAGAACACAGATTAATATTAACACACTCACTGACACACAGTGTACATCATGACCCACAGTCAGATACACCCTGTGAAGTGTAAAACACCCCCACTGTCCTCAGTAATATTAACACACTGACAGAGAACACAGATTAATATTAGCACACTCTCTGACACACTAAGTACATCATGACCCACAGTCAGATACACCCTGTGAAGTGTAAAACACCCCCACTGTCCTCAGTAATATTAACACACTGACAGAGAACACAGATTAATATTAACACACTCACTGACACACTGTGTATATCATGACCCACAGTCAGATACACCCTGTGAAGTGTAAAACACCCCCACTGTCCTCAGTAATATTAACACACTGACAGAGAACACAGATTAATATTAACACACTCACTGACACACTGTGTATATCATGACCCACAGTCAGATACACCCTGTGAAGTGTAAAACACCCCCACTGTCCTCAGGAATATTAACACACTGACAGAGAACACAGATTAATATTAACACACTCACTGACACACTGTGTATATCATGACCCACAGTCAGATAAACCCTGTGAAGTGTAAAACACCCCCACTGTCCTCAGTAATATTAACACACTGACAGAGAACACAGATTAATATTAACACACTCACTGACACACTGTGTATATCATGACTCACAGTCAGATACACCCTGTAAAGTGTAAAACACCCCCACTGTCCTCAGTAATATTAACACACTGACAGAGAACACAGATTAATATTAACACAATCACTGACACACTGTGTATATCATGACCCACAGTCAGATACACCCTGTGAAGTGTATAACACCCCCACTATCCTCAGTAATATTAAAACACTGACAGAGAACACAGATTAATATTAACACACTCACTGACACACTGTGTATATCATGACCCACAGTCAGATACACCCTGTGAAGTGTACAACACCCCCAATGTCCTCAGGAATATTAACACACTGACAGAGAACACAGATTAATATTAACACACTCACTGACACACTGTGTATATCATGACCCACAGTCAGATACACCCTGTGAAGTGTAAAATACCCCCACTGTCCTCAGTAATATTAACACACTGACAGAGAACACAGATTAATATTAACACACTCACTGACACACTGTGTATATCATGACCCACAGTCAGATACACCCTGTGAAGTGTAAAACACCCCCACTGTCCTCAGGAATATTAACACACTGACAGAGAACACAGATTAATATTAACACACTCACTGACACACTGTGTATATCATGACCCACAGTCAGATAAATCCTGTGAAGTGTAAAACACCCCCACTGTCCTCATTAATATTAACACACTGACAGAGAACACAGATTAATATTAACACACTCACTGACACACAGTGTACATCATGACCCACAGTCAGATACACACTGTGAAGTGTAAAACACCCCCACTGTCCTCAGTAATATTAACACGCTGACAGAGAACACAGATTAATATTAACACACTCACTGACACACTGTGTATATCATGACCCACAGTCAGATAAACCCTGTGAAGTGTAAAACACCCCCACAGTCCTCAGTAATATTAACACACTGACAGAGAACACAGATCAATATTAACACACTCACTGACACACTGTGTATATCATGACTCACAGTCAGATACACCCTGTAAAGTGTAAAACACCCCCACTGTCCTCAGTAATATTAACACACTGACAGAGAACACAGATTAATATTAACACACTCACTGACACACTGTGTATATCATGACCCACAGTCAGATACACCCTGTGAAGTGTAAAATACCCCCACTGTCCTCAGGAATATTAACACACTGACAGAGAACACAGATTAATATTAACACACTCACTGACACACTGTGTATATCATGACCCACAGTCAGATACACCCTGTGAAGTGTAAAACACCCCCACCGTCCTCAGGAAGATTAAAACACTGACAAAGAACACAGATTAATATTAACACACTCACTGACACACTGTGTAAATCATGACCCACAGTCAGATACACCCTGTGAAGTGTAAAACACACCCACTGTCCTCAGGAATATTAACACACTGACAGAGAACACAGATTAATATTAACACACTCACTGACACACTGTGTATATCATGACCCACAGTCAGATACACCCTGTGAAGTGTAAAACACCCCCACTGTCCTCAGGAATATTAACACACTGACAGAGAACACAGATTAATATTAACACACTCACTGACACACTGTGTATATCATGACCCACAGTCAGATACACCCTGTGAAGTGTAAAACACCCCCACCGTCCTCAGGAAGATTAAAACACTGACAGAGAACACAGATTAATATTAACACACTCACTGACACACTGTGTATATCATGACCCACAGTCAGATACACCCTGTGAAGTGTAAAACACCCCCACTGTCCTCAGGAATTTTAACACACTGACAGAGAACACAGATTAATATTAACACACTCACTGACACACTGTGTATATCATGACCCACAGTCAGATACACCCTGTGAAGTGTAAAACACCCCCACTGTCCTCAGGAATATTAACACACTGACAGAGAACACAGATTAATATTAACACACTCACTGACACACTGTGTATATCATGACCCACAGTCAGATACACCCTGTGAAGTGTAAAACACCCCCACTGTCCTCAGTAATATTAACACACTGACAGAGAACACAGATTAATATTAACACACTCACTGACACACTGTGCATATCATGACCCACAGTCAGATACACCCTGAGAAGTGTAAAACACCCCCACTGTCCTCAGGAATATTAACACACTGACAGAGAACACAGATTAATATTAACACACTCACTGACACACTGTGTACATCATGACCCACAGTCAGATACACCCTGTGAAGTGTAAAACAACCCCACTGTCCTCATTAATATTAACACACTGACAGAGAACACAGATTAATATTAACACACTCACTGACACACAGTGTACATCATGACCCACAGTCAGATACACCCTGTGAAGTGTAAAACACCCCCACTGTCCTCAGTAATATTAACACACTGACAGAGAACACAGATTAATATTAGCACACTCACTGACACACTATGGACATCATGACCCACAGTCAGATACACCCTGTGAAGTGTAAAACACCCCCACTGTCCTCAGTAATATTAACACACTGACAGAGAACACAGATTAATATTAACACACTCACTGACACACTGTGTATATCATGACCCACAGTCAGATACACCCTGTGAAGTGTAAAACACCCCCACTGTCCTCAGTAATATTAACACACTGACAGAGAACACAGATTAATATTAACACACTCACTGACACACTGTGTATATCATGACCCACAGTCAGATACACCCTGTGAAGTGTAAAACACCCCCACTGTCCTCAGGAATATTAACACACTGACAGAGAACACAGATTAATATTAACACACTCACTGACACACTGTGTATATCATGACCCACAGTCAGATAAACCCTGTGAAGTGTAAAACACCCCCACTGTCCTCAGTAATATTAACACACTGACAGAGAACACAGATTAATATTAACACACTCACTGACACACTGTGTATATCATGACTCACAGTCAGATACACCCTGTAAAGTGTAAAACACCCCCACTGTCCTCAGTAATATTAACACACTGACAGAGAACACAGATTAATATTAACACACTCACTGACACACTGTGTATATCATGACCCACAGTCAGATACACCCTGTGAAGTGTATAACACCCCCACTATCCTCAGTAATATTAAAACACTGACAGAGAACACAGATTAATATTAACACACTCACTGACACAATGTGTATATCATGACCCACAGTCAGATACACCCTGTGAAGTGTAAAACACCCCCACTGTCCTCAGGAATATTAACACACTGACAGAGAACACAGATTAATATTAACACACTCACTGACACACTGTGTATATCATGACCCACAGTCAGATAAATCCTGTGAAGTGTAAAACACCCCCACTGTCCTCAGCAATATTATCACACTGACAGAGAACACAGATTAATATTAACACATTCACTGACACACTGTGTATATCATGACCCACAGTCAGATACACCCTGTGAAGTGTAAAACATTCCCACTGTCCTCAGCAATATTAACACACTGACAGAGAACACAGATTAATATTAACACACTCACTGACACACTGTGTATATCATGACCCACAGTCAGATACACCCTGTGAAGTGTAAAACACCCCACTGTCCTCGGTAATATTAACACACTGACAGAGAACACAGATTAATATTAACACACTCACTGACACACTGTGTACATCATGACCCACAGTCAGATACACCCTGTGAAGTGTAAAACACCCCACTGTCCTCGGTAATATTAACACACTGAAAGAGAACACAGATTAATATTAACACACTCACTGACACACTGTGTATATCATGACCCACAGTCAGATACACCCTGTGAAGTGTAAAACACCCCCACTATCCTCAGTAATATTAAAACACTGACAGAGAACACAGATTAATATTAACACACTCACTGACACACTGTGTATATCATGACCCACAGTCAGATACACCCTGTGAAGTGTAAAACACCACCACTGTCCTCAGGAATATTAACACACTGACAGAGAACACAGATTAATATTAACACACTCACTGACACACTGTGTATATCATGACCCACAGTCAGATACACCCTGTGAAGTGTAAAACACCCCCACTGTCCTCAGGAATATTAACACACTGACAGAGAACACAGATTAATATTAACACACTCACTGACACACTGTGTATATCATGACCCACAGTCAGATACACCCTGTGAAGTGTAAAACACCCCCACTGTCCTCAGTAATATTAACACACTGACAGAGAACACAGATTAAAATTAACACACTCACTGACACACTTTGTATATCATGACCCACAGTCAGATACACCCTGTGAAGTGTAAAACACCCCCACTGTCCTCAGTAATATTAACACACTGACAGGGAACACAGATTAATATTAACACACTCACTGACACACTGTGTATATCGTGACCCACAGTCAGATAAACCCTGTGAAGTGTAAAACACCCCCACTGTCCTCAGTAATATTAACACACTGACAGAGAACACAGATTAATATTAACACACTCACTGACACACTGTGTACATCATGACTCACAGTCAGATACACCCTGTGAAGTGTAAAACACCCCCACTGTCCTCAGGAAGATTAAAACACTGACAGAGAACATTAGATTAATATTAACACACTCACTGACACACTGTGTATATCATGACCCACAGTCAGATACACCCTGTGAAGTGTAAAACACCCCCACTGTCCTCAGTAATATTAACACACTGACAGAGAACACAGATTAATATTAACACACTCACTGACACACTGTGTATATCATGACCCACAGTCAGATACCCCCTGTGAAGTGTAAAACACCCCCACTGTCCTCAGGAATATTAACACACTGACAGAGAACACAGATTAATATTAACACACTCACTGACACACTGTGTATATCATGACCCACAGTCAGATACACCCTGTGAAGTGTAAAACACCCCCACTGTCCTCAGTAATATTAACACACTGACAGAGAACACAGATTAATATTAACACACTCACTGACACACTGTGTATATCATGACCCACAGTCAGATACACCCTGTGAAGTGTAAAACACCCCCACTGTCCTCAGTAATATTAACACACTGACAGAGAACACAGATTAATATTAACACACTCACTGACACACTGTGTACATCATGACCCACAGTCAGATGCACCCTGTGAAGTGTAAAACATCCCCACTGTCCTCAGTAATATTAACACACTGACAGAGAACACAGATTAATATTAACACACTCACTGACACACTGTGTATATCATGACCCACAGTCAGAAACACCCTGTGAAGTGTAAAACACCCCCACTGTCCTCAGCAATATTAACACACTGACAGAGAACACAGATTAATATTAACACACTCACTGACACACTGTGTATATCATGACCCACAGTCAGATACACCCTGTGAAGTGTAAAACACCCCAAAGTCCTCGGTAATATTAACACACTGACAGAGAACACAGATTAATATTAACACACTCACTGACACGCTGTGTACATCATGACCCACAGTCAGATACACCCTGTGAAGTGTAAAACACCCCCACTGTCCTCAGTAATATTAACACACTGACAGAGAACACAGATTAATATTAACACACTCACTGACACACTGTGTACATCATGACCCACAGTCAGATACACCCTGTGAAGTGTAAAACACCCCCACTGTCCTCAGGAATATTAGCACACTGACAGAGAACACAGATTAATATTAACACACTCACTGACACACTGTGTATATCATGACCCACAGTCAGATACACCCTGTGAAGTGTAAAACACCCCCACTGTCCTCAGGAATATTAACACACTGACAGAGAACACAGATTAATATTAACACAATCACTGACACACTGTGTATATCATGACCCACAGTCAGATACACCCTGTGAAGTGTAAAACATCCCCAATTTCCTCAGGAATATTAACACACTGACAGAGAACACAGATTAATATTAACACACTCACTGACACACTGTGTATATCATGACCCACAGTCAGATACAGCCTGTGAAGTGTAAAACACCCCCACCGTCCTCAGGAAGATCAAAACACTGACAGAGAACACAGATTAATATTAACACACTCACTGACACACTGTGTATATCATGACCCACAGTCAGATACACCCTGTGAAGTGTAAAACACCCCCACTGTCCTCAGGAATATTAACACACTGACAGAGAACACAGATTAATATTAACACACTCACTGACACACTGTGTATATCATGACCCACAGTCAGATACACCCTGTGAAGTGTAAAACACCCCCACTGTCCTCAGGAATATTAACACACTGACAGAGAACACAGATTAATATTAACACACTCACTGACACACTGTGTATATCATGACCCACAGTCAGATACACCCTGTGAAGTGTAAAACACCCCCACTGTCCTCAGTAATATTAACACACTGACAGAGAACACAGATTAATATTAACACACTCACTGACACACTGTGCATATCATGACCCACAGTCAGATACACCCTGTGAAGTGTAAAACACCCCCACTGTCCTCATTAATATTAACACACTGACAGAGAACACAGATTAATATTAACACACTCACTGACACACTGTGTACATCATGACCCACAGTCAGATACACCCTGTGAAGTGTAAAACACCCCACTGTCCTCATTAATATTGACACACTGACAGAGAACACAGATTAATATTAACACACTCACTGACACACTGTGTACATCATGACCCACAGTCAGATACACCCTATGAAGTGTAAAACACCCCCACTGTCCTCAGTAATATTAACACACTGACAGAGAACACAGATTAATATTAACACACTCACTGACACACTATGTACATCATGACCCACAGTCAGATACACCCTGTGAAGTGTAAAACACCCCCACTGACCTCAGTAATATTAACACACTGACAGAGAACACAGATTAATATTAACACACTCACTGACACACTGTGTATATCATGACCCACAGTCAGATACACCCTGTGAAGTGTAAAACACCCCCACTATCCTCAGTAATATTAACACACTGACAGAGAACACAGATTAATATTAACACACTCACTGACACACTGTGTATATCATGACCCACAGTCAGATACACCCTGTGAAGTGTAAAACACCCCCACTGTCCTCAGTAATATTAACACACTGACAGAGAACACAGATTAATATTAACACACTCACTGACACACTGTGTATATCATGACCCACAGTCAGATACACCCTGTGAAGTGTAAAACACCCCCACTGTCCTCAGGAATATTAACACACTGACAGAGAACACAGATTAATATTAACACACTCACTGACACACTGTGTATATCATGACCCACAGTCAGATAAACCCTGTGAAGTGTAAAACACCCCCACTGTCCTCAGTAATATTAACACACTGACAGAGAACACAGATTAATATTAACACACTCACTGACACACTGTGTATATCATGAATCACAGTCAGATACACCCTGTAAAGTGTAAAACACCCCCACTGTCCTCAGTAATATTAACACACTGACAGAGAACACAGATTAATATTAACACACTCACTGACACACTGTGTATATCATGACCCACAGTCAGATACACCCTGTGAAGTGTAAAACACCCCCACTATCCTCAGTAATATTAAAACACTGACAGAGAACACAGATTAATATTAACACACTCACTGACACACTGTGTATATCATGACCCACAGTCAGATACACCCTGTGAAGTGTAAAAGCACCCCCACTGTCCTCAGGAATATTAACACACTGACAGAGAACACAGATTAATATTAACACACTCACTGACACACTGTGTACATCATGACCCACAGTCAGATACACCCTGTGAAGTGTAAAACACCCCCACTGTCCTCAGTAATATTAACACACTGACAGAGAACACAGATTAATATTAACACACTCACTGACACACTGTGTATATCATGACCCACAGTCAGATACACCCTGTGAAGTGTAAAACACCCCCACTGTCCTCAGGAATATTAACACACTGACAGAGAACACAGATTAATATTAACACACTCACTGACACACTGTGTATATCATGACCCACAGTCAGATAAATCCTGTGAAGTGTAAAACACCCCCACTGTCGTCAGCAATATTATCACACTGACAGAGAACACAGATTAATATTAACACATTCACTGACACACTGTGTATATCATGACCCACAGTCAGATACACCCTGTGAAGTGTAAAACATTCCCACTGTCCTCAGCAATATTAACACACTGACAGAGAACACAGATTAATATTAACACACTCACTGACACACTGTGTATATCATGACCCACAGTCAGATACACCCTGTGAAGTGTAAAACACCCCACTGTCCTCGGTAATATTAACACACTGACAGAGAACACAGATTAATATTAACACACTCACTGACACACTGTGTACATCATGACCCACAGTCAGATACACTCTGTGAAGTGTAAAACACCCCACTGTCCTCGGTAATATTAACACACTGAAAGAGAACACAGATTAATATTAACACACTCACTGACACACTGTGTATATCATGACCCACAGTCAGATACACCCTGTGAAGTGTAAAACACCCCCACTATCCTCAGTAATATTAAAACACTGACAGAGAACACAGATTAATATTAACACACTCACTGACACACTGTGTATATCATGACCCACAGTCAGATACACCCTGTGAAGTGTAAAACACCCCCACTGTCCTCAGGAATATTAACACACTGACAGAGAACACAGATTAATATTAAAACACTCACTGACACACTGTGTATATCATGACCCACAGTCAGATACACCCTGTGAAGTGTAAAACACCCCCACTGTCCTCAGGAATATTAACACACTGACAGAGAACACAGATTAATATTAACACACTCACTGACACACTGTGTATATCATGACCCACAGTCAGATACACCCTGTGAAGTGTAAAACACCCCCACTGTCCTCAGTAATATTAACACACTGACAGAGAACACAGATGAAAATTAACACACTCACTGACACACTTTGTATATCATGACCCACAGTCAGATACACCCTGTGAAGTGTAAAACACCCCCACTGTCCTCAGTAATATTAACACACTGACAGAGAACACAGATTAATATTAACACACTCACTGACACACTGTGTATATCGTGACCCACAGTCAGATAAACCCTGTGAAGTGTAAAACACCCCCACTGTCCTCAGTAATATTAACACACTGACAGAGAACACAGATTAATATTAACACACTCACTGACACACTGTGTACATCATGACCCACAGTCAGATACACCCTGTGAAGTGTAAAACACCCCCACTGTCCTCAGTAATATTAACACACTGACAGAGAACACAGATTAATATTAACACACTCACTGACACACTGTGTACATCATGACTCACAGTCAGATACACCCTGTGAAGTGTAAAACACCCCCACTGTCCTCAGGAAGATTAAAACACTGACAGAGAACATTAGATTAATATTAACACACTCACTGACACACTGTGTATATCATGACCCACAGTCAGATACACCCTGTGAAGTGTAAAACACCCCCACTGTCCTCAGTAATATTAACACACTGACAGAGAACACAGATTAATGTTAACACACTCACTGACACACTGTGTATATCATGACCCACAGTCAGATACCCCCTGTGAAGTTTAAAACACCCCCACTGTCCTCAGGAATATTAACACACTGACAGAGAACACAGATTAATATTAACACACTCACTGACACACTGTGTATATCATGACCCACAGTCAGATACACCCTGTGAAGTGTAAAACACCCCCACTGTCCTCAGTAATATTAACACACTGACAGAGAACACAGATTAATATTAACACACTCACTGACACACTGTGTACATCATGACCCACAGTCAGATGCACCCTGTGAAGTGTAAAACATCCCCACTGTCCTCAGTAATATTAACACACTGACAGAGAACACAGATTAATATTAACACACTCACTGACACACTGTGTATATCATGACCCACAGTCAGAAACACCCTGTGAAGTGTAAAACACCCCCACTGTCCTCAGCAATATTAACACACTGACAGAGAACACAGATTAATATTAACACACTCACTGACACACTGTGTATATCATGACCCACAGTCAGAGACACCCTGTGAAGTGTAAAACACCCCACTGTCCTCGGTAATATTAACACACTGACAGAGAACACAGATTAATATTAACACACTCACTGACACACTGTGTACATCATGACCCACAGTCAGATACACCCTGTGAAGTGTAAAACACCCCCACTGTCCTCAGTAATATTAACACACTGACAGAGAACACAGATTAATATTAACACACTCACTGACACACTGTGTACATCATGACCCACAGTCATATACACCCTGTGAAGTGTAAAACACCCCCACTGTCCTCAGGAATATTAGCACACTGACAGAGAACACAGATTAATATTAACACACTCACTGACACACTGTGTATATCATGACCCACAGTCAGATACACCCTGTGAAGTGTAAAACACCCCCACTGTCCTCAGGAATATTAACACACTGACAGAGAACACAGATTAATATTAACACAATCACTGACACACTGTGTATATCATGACCCACAGTCAGATACACCCTGTGAAGTGTAAAACACCCCCACTGTCCTCAGTAATATTAACACACTGACAGAGAACACAGATTAATATTAACACACTCACTGACACACTGTGTATATCATGACCCACAGTCAGATACAGCCTGTGAAGTGTAAAACACCCCCACCGTCCTCAGGAAGATTAAAACACTGACAGAGAACACAGATTAATATTAACACACTCACTGACACACTGTGTATATCATGACCCACAGTCAGATACACCCTGTGAAGTGTAAAACACCCCCACTGTCCTCAGGAATATTAACACACTGACAGAGAACACAGATTAATATTAACACACTCACTGACACACTGTGCATATCATGACCCACAGTCAGATACACCCTGTGAAGTGTAAAACACCCCCACTGTCCTCAGGAATATCAACACACTGACAGAGAACACAGATTAATATTAACACACTCACTGACACACTGTGTACATCATGATCCACAGTCAGATACACCCTGTGAAGTGTAAAACACCCCCACTGTCCTCATTAATATTAACACACTGACAGAGAACACAGATTAATATTAACACACTCACTGACACACTGTGTACATCATGACCCACAGTCAGATACACCCTGTGAAGTGTAAAACATTCCCACTGTCCTCAGCAATATTAACACACTGACAGAGAACACAGATTAATATTAACACACTCACTGACACACTGTGTATATCATGACCCACAGTCAGATACACCCTGTGAAGTGTAAAACACCCCACTGTCCTCGGTAATATTAACACACTGACAGAGAACACAGATTAATATTAACACACTCACTGACACACTGTGTACATCATGACCCACAGTGAGATACACTCTGTGAAGTGTAAAACACCCCACTGTCCTCGGTAATATTAACACACTGAAAGAGAACACAGATTAATATTAACACACTCACTGACACACTGTGTATATCATGACCCACAGTCAGATACACCCTGTGAAGTGTAAAACACCCCCACTATCCTCAGTAATATTAAAACACTGACAGAGAACACAGATTAATATTAACACACTCACTGACACACTGTGTATATCATGACCCACAGTCAGATACACCCTGTGAAGTGTAAAACACCCCCACTGTCCTCAGGAATATTAACACACTGACAGAGAACACAGATTAATATTAAAACACTCACTGACACACTGTGTATATCATGACCCACAGTCAGATACACCCTGTGAAGTGTAAAACACCCCCACTGTCCTCAGGAATATTAACACACTGACAGAGAACACAGATTAATATTAACACATTCACTGACACACTGTGTATATCATGACCCACAGTCAGATACACCCTGTGAAGTGTAAAACACCCCCACTGTCCTCAGTAATATTAACACACTGACAGAGAACACAGATGAAAATTAACACACTCACTGACACACTTTGTATATCATGACCCACAGTCAGATACACCCTGTGAAGTGTAAAACACCCCCACTGTCCTCAGTAATATTAACACACTGACAGAGAACACAGATTAATATTAACACACTCACTGACACACTGTGTATATCGTGACCCACAGTCAGATAAACCCTGTGAAGTGTAAAACACCCCCACTGTCCTCAGTAATATTAACACACTGACAGAGAACACAGATTAATATTAACACACTCACTGACACACTGTGTACATCATGACCCACAGTCAGATACACCCTGTGAAGTGTAAAACACCCCCACTGTCCTCAGTAATATTAACACACTGACAGAGAACACAGATTAATATTAACACACTCACTGACACACTGTGTACATCATGACTCACAGTCAGATACACCCTGTGAAGTGTAAAACACCCCCACTGTCCTCAGGAAGATTAAAACACTGACAGAGAACATTAGATTAATATTAACACACTCACTGACACACTGTGTATATCATGACCCACAGTCAGATACACCCTGTGAAGTGTAAAACACCCCCACTGTCCTCAGTAATATTAACACACTGACAGAGAACACAGATTAATGTTAACACACTCACTGACACACTGTGTATATCATGACCCACAGTCAGATACCCCCTGTGAAGTTTAAAACACCCCCACTGTCCTCAGGAATATTAACACACTGACAGAGAACACAGATTAATATTAACACACTCACTGACACACTGTGTATATCATGACCCACAGTCAGATACACCCTGTGAAGTGTAAAACACCCCCACTGTCCTCAGTAATATTAACACACTGACAGAGAACACAGATTAATATTAACACACTCACTGACACACTGTGTACATCATGACCCACAGTCAGATGCACCCTGTGAAGTGTAAAACATCCCCACTGTCCTCAGTAATATTAACACACTGACAGAGAACACAGATTAATATTAACACACTCACTGACACACTGTGTATATCATGACCCACAGTCAGATAAACCCTGTGAAGTGTAAAACACCCCCACTGTCCTCAGTAATATTAACACACTGACAGAGAACACAGATTAATATTAACACACTCACTGACACACTGTGTATATCATGAATCACAGTCAGATACACCCTGTAAAGTGTAAAACACCCCCACTGTCCTCAGTAATATTAACACACTGACAGAGAACACAGATTAATATTAACACACTCACTGACACACTGTGTATATCATGACCCACAGTCAGATACACCCTGTGAAGTGTAAAACACCCCCACTATCCTCAGTAATATTAAAACACTGACAGAGAACACAGATTAATATTAACACACTCACTGACACACTGTGTATATCATGACCCACAGTCAGATACACCCTGTGAAGTGTAAAAGCACCCCCACTGTCCTCAGGAATATTAACACACTGACAGAGAACACAGATTAATATTAACACACTCACTGACACACTGTGTACATCATGACCCACAGTCAGATACACCCTGTGAAGTGTAAAACACCCCCACTGTCCTCAGTAATATTAACACACTGACAGAGAACACAGATTAATATTAACACACTCACTGACACACTGTGTATATCATGACCCACAGTCAGATACACCCTGTGAAGTGTAAAACACCCCCACTGTCCTCAGGAATATTAACACACTGACAGAGAACACAGATTAATATTAACACACTCACTGACACACTGTGTATATCATGACCCACAGTCAGATAAATCCTGTGAAGTGTAAAACACCCCCACTGTCGTCAGCAATATTATCACACTGACAGAGAACACAGATTAATATTAACACATTCACTGACACACTGTGTATATCATGACCCACAGTCAGATACACCCTGTGAAGTGTAAAACATTCCCACTGTCCTCAGCAATATTAACACACTGACAGAGAACACAGATTAATATTAACACACTCACTGACACACTGTGTATATCATGACCCACAGTCAGATACACCCTGTGAAGTGTAAAACACCCCACTGTCCTCGGTAATATTAACACACTGACAGAGAACACAGATTAATATTAACACACTCACTGACACACTGTGTACATCATGACCCACAGTCAGATACACTCTGTGAAGTGTAAAACACCCCACTGTCCTCGGTAATATTAACACACTGAAAGAGAACACAGATTAATATTAACACACTCACTGACACACTGTGTATATCATGACCCACAGTCAGATACACCCTGTGAAGTGTAAAACACCCCCACTATCCTCAGTAATATTAAAACACTGACAGAGAACACAGATTAATATTAACACACTCACTGACACACTGTGTATATCATGACCCACAGTCAGATACACCCTGTGAAGTGTAAAACACCCCCACTGTCCTCAGGAATATTAACACACTGACAGAGAACACAGATTAATATTAAAACACTCACTGACACACTGTGTATATCATGACCCACAGTCAGATACACCCTGTGAAGTGTAAAACACCCCCACTGTCCTCAGGAATATTAACACACTGACAGAGAACACAGATTAATATTAACACACTCACTGACACACTGTGTATATCATGACCCACAGTCAGATACACCCTGTGAAGTGTAAAACACCCCCACTGTCCTCAGTAATATTAACACACTGACAGAGAACACAGATGAAAATTAACACACTCACTGACACACTTTGTATATCATGACCCACAGTCAGATACACCCTGTGAAGTGTAAAACACCCCCACTGTCCTCAGTAATATTAACACACTGACAGAGAACACAGATTAATATTAACACACTCACTGACACACTGTGTATATCGTGACCCACAGTCAGATAAACCCTGTGAAGTGTAAAACACCCCCACTGTCCTCAGTAATATTAACACACTGACAGAGAACACAGATTAATATTAACACACTCACTGACACACTGTGTACATCATGACCCACAGTCAGATACACCCTGTGAAGTGTAAAACACCCCCACTGTCCTCAGTAATATTAACACACTGACAGAGAACACAGATTAATATTAACACACTCACTGACACACTGTGTACATCATGACTCACAGTCAGATACACCCTGTGAAGTGTAAAACACCCCCACTGTCCTCAGGAAGATTAAAACACTGACAGAGAACATTAGATTAATATTAACACACTCACTGACACACTGTGTATATCATGACCCACAGTCAGATACACCCTGTGAAGTGTAAAACACCCCCACTGTCCTCAGTAATATTAACACACTGACAGAGAACACAGATTAATGTTAACACACTCACTGACACACTGTGTATATCATGACCCACAGTCAGATACCCCCTGTGAAGTTTAAAACACCCCCACTGTCCTCAGGAATATTAACACACTGACAGAGAACACAGATTAATATTAACACACTCACTGACACACTGTGTATATCATGACCCACAGTCAGATACACCCTGTGAAGTGTAAAACACCCCCACTGTCCTCAGTAATATTAACACACTGACAGAGAACACAGATTAATATTAACACACTCACTGACACACTGTGTACATCATGACCCACAGTCAGATGCACCCTGTGAAGTGTAAAACATCCCCACTGTCCTCAGTAATATTAACACACTGACAGAGAACACAGATTAATATTAACACACTCACTGACACACTGTGTATATCATGACCCACAGTCAGAAACACCCTGTGAAGTGTAAAACACCCCCACTGTCCTCAGCAATATTAACACACTGACAGAGAACACAGATTAATATTAACACACTCACTGACACACTGTGTATATCATGACCCACAGTCAGAGACACCCTGTGAAGTGTAAAACACCCCACTGTCCTCGGTAATATTAACACACTGACAGAGAACACAGATTAATATTAACACACTCACTGACACACTGTGTACATCATGACCCACAGTCAGATACACCCTGTGAAGTGTAAAACACCCCCACTGTCCTCAGTAATATTAACACACTGACAGAGAACACAGATTAATATTAACACACTCACTGACACACTGTGTACATCATGACCCACAGTCATATACACCCTGTGAAGTGTAAAACACCCCCACTGTCCTCAGGAATATTAGCACACTGACAGAGAACACAGATTAATATTAACACACTCACTGACACACTGTGTATATCATGACCCACAGTCAGATACACCCTGTGAAGTGTAAAACACCCCCACTGTCCTCAGGAATATTAACACACTGACAGAGAACACAGATTAATATTAACACAATCACTGACACACTGTGTATATCATGACCCACAGTCAGATACACCCTGTGAAGTGTAAAACACCCCCACTGTCCTCAGTAATATTAACACACTGACAGAGAACACAGATTAATATTAACACACTCACTGACACACTGTGCATATCATGACCCACAGTCAGATACAGCCTGTGAAGTGTAAAACACCCCCACCGTCCTCAGGAAGATTAAAACACTGACAGAGAACACAGATTAATATTAACACACTCACTGACACACTGTGTATATCATGACCCACAGTCAGATACACCCTGTGAAGTGTAAAACACCCCCACTGTCCTCAGGAATATTAACACACTGACAGAGAACACAGATTAATATTAACACACTCACTGACACACTGTGCATATCATGACCCACAGTCAGATACACCCTGTGAAGTGTAAAACACCCCCACTGTCCTCAGGAATATCAACACACTGACAGAGAACACAGATTAATATTAACACACTCACTGACACACTGTGTACATCATGATCCACAGTCAGATACACCCTGTGAAGTGTAAAACACCCCCACTGTCCTCATTAATATTAACACACTGACAGAGAACACAGATTAATATTAACACACTCACTGACACACTGTGTACATCATGACCCACAGTCAGATACACCCTGTGAAGTGTAAAACATTCCCACTGTCCTCAGCAATATTAACACACTGACAGAGAACACAGATTAATATTAACACACTCACTGACACACTGTGTATATCATGACCCACAGTCAGATACACCCTGTGAAGTGTAAAACACCCCACTGTCCTCGGTAATATTAACACACTGACAGAGAACACAGATTAATATTAACACACTCACTGACACACTGTGTACATCATGACCCACAGTGAGATACACTCTGTGAAGTGTAAAACACCCCACTGTCCTCGGTAATATTAACACACTGAAAGAGAACACAGATTAATATTAACACACTCACTGACACACTGTGTATATCATGACCCACAGTCAGATACACCCTGTGAAGTGTAAAACACCCCCACTATCCTCAGTAATATTAAAACACTGACAGAGAACACAGATTAATATTAACACACTCACTGACACACTGTGTATATCATGACCCACAGTCAGATACACCCTGTGAAGTGTAAAACACCCCCACTGTCCTCAGGAATATTAACACACTGACAGAGAACACAGATTAATATTAAAACACTCACTGACACACTGTGTATATCATGACCCACAGTCAGATACACCCTGTGAAGTGTAAAACACCCCCACTGTCCTCAGGAATATTAACACACTGACAGAGAACACAGATTAATATTAACACACTCACTGACACACTGTGTATATCATGACCCACAGTCAGATACACCCTGTGAAGTGTAAAACACCCCCACTGTCCTCAGTAATATTAACACACTGACAGAGAACACAGATGAAAATTAACACACTCACTGACACACTTTGTATATCATGACCCACAGTCAGATACACCCTGTGAAGTGTAAAACACCCCCACTGTCCTCAGTAATATTAACACACTGACAGAGAACACAGATTAATATTAACACACTCACTGACACACTGTGTATATCGTGACCCACAGTCAGATAAACCCTGTGAAGTGTAAAACACCCCCACTGTCCTCAGTAATATTAACACACTGACAGAGAACACAGATTAATATTAACACACTCACTGACACACTGTGTACATCATGACCCACAGTCAGATACACCCTGTGAAGTGTAAAACACCCCCACTGTCCTCAGTAATATTAACACACTGACAGAGAACACAGATTAATATTAACACACTCACTGACACACTGTGTACATCATGACTCACAGTCAGATACACCCTGTGAAGTGTAAAACACCCCCACTGTCCTCAGGAAGATTAAAACACTGACAGAGAACATTAGATTAATATTAACACACTCACTGACACACTGTGTATATCATGACCCACAGTCAGATACACCCTGTGAAGTGTAAAACACCCCCACTGTCCTCAGTAATATTAACACACTGACAGAGAACACAGATTAATGTTAACACACTCACTGACACACTGTGTATATCATGACCCACAGTCAGATACCCCCTGTGAAGTTTAAAACACCCCCACTGTCCTCAGGAATATTAACACACTGACAGAGAACACAGATTAATATTAACACACTCACTGACACACTGTGTATATCATGACCCACAGTCAGATACACCCTGTGAAGTGTAAAACACCCCCACTGTCCTCAGTAATATTAACACACTGACAGAGAACACAGATTAATATTAACACACTCACTGACACACTGTGTACATCATGACCCACAGTCAGATGCACCCTGTGAAGTGTAAAACATCCCCACTGTCCTCAGTAATATTAACACACTGACAGAGAACACAGATTAATATTAACACACTCACTGACACACTGTGTATATCATGACCCACAGTCAGAAACACCCTGTGAAGTGTAAAACACCCCCACTGTCCTCAGCAATATTAACACACTGACAGAGAACACAGATTAATATTAACACACTCACTGACACACTGTGTATATCATGACCCACAGTCAGAGACACCCTGTGAAGTGTAAAACACCCCACTGTCCTCGGTAATATTAACACACTGACAGAGAACACAGATTAATATTAACACACTCACTGACACACTGTGTACATCATGACCCACAGTCAGATACACCCTGTGAAGTGTAAAACACCCCCACTGTCCTCAGTAATATTAACACACTGACAGAGAACACAGATTAATATTAACACACTCACTGACACACTGTGTACATCATGACCCACAGTCATATACACCCTGTGAAGTGTAAAACACCCCCACTGTCCTCAGGAATATTAGCACACTGACAGAGAACACAGATTAATATTAACACACTCACTGACACACTGTGTATATCATGACCCACAGTCAGATACACCCTGTGAAGTGTAAAACACCCCCACTGTCCTCAGGAATATTAACACACTGACAGAGAACACAGATTAATATTAACACAATCACTGACACACTGTGTATATCATGACCCACAGTCAGATACACCCTGTGAAGTGTAAAACACCCCCACTGTCCTCAGTAATATTAACACACCGACAGAGAACACAGATTAATATTAACACACTCACTGACACACTGTGTATATCATGACCCACAGTCAGATACAGCCTGTGAAGTGTAAAACACCCCCACCGTCCTCAGGAAGATTAAAACACTGACAGAGAACACAGATTAATATTAACACACTCACTGACACACTGTGTATATCATGACCCACAGTCAGATACACCCTGTGAAGTGTAAAACACCCCCACTGTCCTCAGGAATATTAACACACTGACAGAGAACACAGATTAATATTAACACACTCACTGACACACTGTGCATATCATGACCCACAGTCAGATACACCCTGTGAAGTGTAAAACACCCCCACTGTCCTCAGGAATATCAACACACTGACAGAGAACACAGATTAATATTAACACACTCACTGACACACTGTGTACATCATGATCCACAGTCAGATACACCCTGTGAAGTGTAAAACACCCCCACTGTCCTCATTAATATTAACACACTGACAGAGAACACAGATTAATATTAACACACTCACTGACACACTGTGTACATCATGACCCACAGTCAGATACACCCTGTGAAGTGTAAAACACCCCCACTGTCCTCAGTAATATTAACACACTGACAGAGAACACAGATTAATATTAACACACTCACTGACACACTGTGTATATCATGACCCACAGTCAGATACACCCTGTGAAGTGTAAAACACCCCCACTGTCCTCAGGAATATTAACACACTGACAGAGATCACAGATTAATATTAACACACTCACTGACACACTGTGTATATCATGTCCCACAGTCAGATACACCCTGTGAAGTGTAAAACACCCCCACCGTCCTCAGGAAGATTAAAACACTGACAGAGAACACAGATTAATATTAACACACTCACAGACACACTGTGTATATCATGACCCACAGTCAGATACACCCTGTGAAGTGTAAAACACCCCCACTGTCCACAGGAATATTAACACACTGACAGAGAACACAGATTAATATTAACACACTCACTGACACACTGTGTATATCATGACCCACAGTCAGATACACCGTGTGAAGTGTAAAACACCCCCACTGTCCTCAGTAATATTAACACACAGACAGAGAACACAGATTAATATTAACACACTCACTGACACACTGTGCATATCATGACCCACAGTCAGATACACCCTGTGAAGTGTAAAACACCCCCACTGTCCTCAGGAATATCAACACACTGACAGAGAACACAGATTAATATTAACACACTCACTGACACACTGTGTACATCATGATCCACAGTCAGATACACCCTGTGAAGTGTAAAACACCCCCACTGTCCTCATTAATATTAACACACTGACAGAGAACACAGATTAATATTAACACACACACTGCCACACTGTGTACACCATGACCCACAGTCAGATACACCCTGTGAAGTGTAAAACACCCCCACTGTCCTCAGTAATATTAACACACTGACAGAGAACACAGATTAATATTAACACACTCACTGACACACTATGTACATCATGACCCACAGTCAGATACACCCTGTGAAGTGTAAAACACCACCACTGTCCTCAGTAATATTAACACACTGACAGAGAACACAGATTAATATTAACACACTCACTGACACACTGTGTATATCATGACCCACAGTCAGATCCACCCTGTGAAGTGTAAAACACCCCCACTGTCCTCAGTAATATTAACACACTGACAGAGAACACAGATTAATATTAACACACTCACTGACACACTGTGTACATCATGACCCACAGTCAGATACACCCTGTGAAGTGTAAAACACCCCCACTGTCCTCAGTAATATTAACACACTGACAGAGAACACAGATTAATATTAACACACTCACTGACACACTGTGTATATCATGACCCACAGTCAGATACACCCTGTGAAGTGTAAAACCCCCCCACTGTCCTCAGTAATATTAACACACTGACAGAGAACACAGATTAATATTAACACACTCACTGACACACTGTGTATATCATGACCCACAGTCAGATACACCCTGTGAAGTGTAAAACACCCCCACTGTCCTCAGGAATATTAACACACTGACAGAGAACACAGATTAATATTAACACACTCACTGACACACTGTGTATATCATGACCCACAGTCAGATAAACCCTGTGAAGTGTAAAACACCCCCACTGTCCTCAGTAATATTAACACACTGACAGAGAACACAGATTAATATTAACACACTCACTGACACACTGTGTATATCATGACTCACAGTCAGATACACCCTGTAAAGTGTAAAACACCCCCACTGTCCTCAGTAATATTAACACACTGACAGAGAACACAGATTAATATTAACACACTCACTGACACACTGTGTATATCATGACCCACAGTCAGATACACCCTGTGAAGTGTAAAACACCCCCACTGTCGTCAGCAATATTATCACACTGACAGAGAACACAGATTAATATTAACACACTCACTGACACACTGTGCATATCATGACCCACAGTCAGATACACCCTGTGAAGTGTAAAACACCCCCACTGTCCTCAGGAATATTAACACACTGACAGAGAACACAGATTAATATTAACACACTCACTGACACACTGTGTATATCATGACCCACAGTCAGATACACCCTGTGAAGTGTAAAACACCCCCACTGTCCTCAGTAATATTAACACACTGACAGAGAACACAGATTAATATTAACACACTCACTGACACACTGTGTACATCATGACCCACAGTCAGATACACCCTGTGAAGTGTAAAACACCCCCACTGTCCTCAGCAATATTAACACACTGACAGAGAACACAGATTAATATTAACACACTCACTGACACACTGTGTACATCATGACCCACAGTCAGATACACCCTGTGAAGTGTAAAACACCCCCACTGTCCTCAGGAATATTAACACACTGACAGAGAACACAGATTAATATTAACACACTCACTGACACACTGTGTATATCATGACCCACAGTCAGATAAATCCTGTGAAGTGTAAAACACCCCCACTGTCGTCAGCAATATTATCACACTGACAGAGAACACAGATTAATATTAACACATTCACTGACACACTGTGTATATCATGACCCACAGTCAGATACACCCTGTGAAGTGTAAAACATTCCCACTGTCCTCAGCAATATTAACACACTGACAGAGAACACAGATTAATATTAACACACTCACTGACACACTGTGTATATCATGACCCACAGTCAGATACACCCTGTGAAGTGTAAAACACCCCACTGTCCTCGGTAATATTAACACAGTGACAGAGAACACAGATGAATATTAACACACTCACTGACACACTGTGTACATCGTGACCCACAGTCAGATACACCCTGTGAAGTGTAAAACACCCCACTGTCCTCGGTAATATTAACACACTGAAAGAGAACACAGATTAATATTAACACACTCACTGACACACTGTGTATATCATGACCCACAGTCAGATACACCCTGTGAAGTGTAAACACCCCCACTATCCTCAGTAATATTAAAACACTGACAGAGAACACAGATTAATATTAACACACTCACTGACACACTGTGTATATCATGACTCACAGTCAGATACACCCTGTGAAGTGTAAAACATTCCCACTGTCCTCAGGAATATTAACACACTGACAGAGAACACAGATTAATATTAACACACTCACTGACACACTGTGTATATCATGACCCACAGTCAGATACACCCTGTGAAGTGTAAAACACCCCCACTGTCCTCAGGAATATTAACACACTGACAGAGAACACAGATTAATATTAACACACTCACTGACACACTGTGTATATCATGACCCACAGTCAGATACACCCTGTGAAGTGTAAAACACCCCCACTGTCCTCAGGAATATTAACACACTGACAGAGAACACAGATTAATATTAACACACTCACTGACACACTGTGTATATCATGACCCACAGTCAGGTACACCCTGTGAAGTGTAAAACACCCCCACTGTCCTCAGTAATATTAACACACTGACAGAGAACACAGATTAATATTAACACACTCACTGACACACTGTGTATATCATGACCCACAGTCAGATTTACCCTGTGAAGTGTAAAACACCCCCACTGTCCTCAGTAATATTACCACACTGACAGAGAACACAGATTAATATTAACACACTCACTGACACACTGTGTACATCATGACGCACAGTCAGATGCACTCTGTGAAGTGTAAAACACCCCCACTGTCCTCAGTAATATTACCACACTGACAGAGAACACAGATTAATATTAACACACTCACTGACACACTGTGTATATCATGACCCACAGTCAGATAAACCCTGTGAAGTGTAAAACACCCCCACTGTCCTCAGTAATATTAACACACTGACAGAGAACACAGATTAATATTAACACACTCACTGACACACTGTGTACATAATGACCCACAGTCAGATACACCCTGTGAAGTGTAAAACACCCCCACTGTCCTCAGTAATATTAACACACTGACAGAGAACACAGATTAATATTAACACACTCACTGACACACTGTGTACATCATGACTCACAGTCAGATACACCCTGTGAAGTGTAAAACACCCCCACTGTCCTCAGGAAGATTAAAACACTGACAGAGAACATAGATTAATATTAACACACTCACTGACACACTGTGAACATCACGACCCACAGTCAGATAAACCCTGTGAAGTGTAAAACACCCCCACTGTCCTCAGCAATATTAACACACTGACAGAGAACACAGATAAATATTAACAGACTCACTGACACACTGTGTATATCATGACCCACAGTCAGATACACCCTGTGAAGTGTAAAACACCCCCACTGTCCTCAGTAATATTAACACACTGACAGAGAACACAGATTAATATTAACACACTCACTGACACACTGTGTATATCATGACCCACAGTCAGATACCCCCTGTGAAGTGTAAAACACCCCCACTGTCCTCAGGAATATTAACACACTGACAGAGAACACAGATTAATATTAACACACTCACTGACACACTGTGTATATCATGACCCACAGTCAGATACACCCTGTGAAGTGTAAAACACCCCCACTGTCCTCAGCAATATTAACACACTGACAGAGAACACAGATTAATATTAACACACTCACTGACACACTGTGTATATCATGACCCACAGTCAGATACACCCTGTGAAGTGTAAAACACCCCCACTGTCCTCAGTAATATTAACACACTGACAGAGAACACAGATTAATATTAACACACTCACTGACACACTGTGTACATCATGACCCACAGTCAGATGCACCCTGTGAAGTGTAAAACATCCCCACTGTCCTCAGTAATATTAACACACTGACAGAGAACACAGATTAATATTAACACACTCACTGACACACTGTGTATATCATGACCCACAGTCAGATACACCCTGTGAAGTGTAGAACACCCCCACTGTCCTCAGTAATATTAACACACTGACAGAGAACAGAGATTAATATTAACACACTCACTGACACACTGTGTATATCATGACCCACAGTCAGATAAACCCTGTGAATTGTAAAACACCCCCACTGTCCTCAGGAATATTAACACACTGACAGAGAACACAGATAAATATTAACAGACTCACTGACACACTGTGTATATCATGACCCACAGTCAGATACACCCTGTGAAGTGTAAAACACCCCCACTGTCCTCAGCAATATTAACACACTGACAGAGAACACAGATTAATATTAACACACTCACTGACACACTGTGTATATCATGACCCACAGTCAGATACACCCTGTGAAGTGTAAAACACCCCCACTGTCCTCAGTAATATTAACACACTGACAGAGAACACAGATTAATATTAACACACTCACTGACACACTGTGTACATCATGACCCACAGTCAGATGCACCCTGTGAAGTGTAAAACATCCCCACTGTCCTCAGTAATATTAACACACTGACAGAGAACACAGATTAATATTAACACACTCACTGACACACTGTGTATATCATGACCCACAGTCAGATACACCCTGTGAAGTGTAGAACACCCCCACTGTCCTCAGTAATATTAACACACTGACAGAGAACAGAGATTAATATTAACACACTCACTGACACACTGTGTATATCATGACCCACAGTCAGATACACCCTGTGAATTGTAAAACACCCCCACTGTCCTCAGGAATATTAACACACTGACAGAGAACACAGATTAATATTCACACACTCACTGACACACTGTGTATATCATGACCCACAGTCAGATACACCCTGTGAAGTGTAAAACACCCCCACTGTCCTCAGTAATATTAACACACTGACAGAGAACACAGATTAATATTAACACACTCACTGACACTGTGTATATCATGACCCACAGTCAGATACACCCTGTGAAGTGCAAAACACCCCCACTGTCCTCAGTAATATTAACACACTGACAGAGAACACAGATTAATATTAACACACTCACTGACACACTGTGTACATCATGACCCACAGTCAGATAAACCCTGTGAAGTGTAAAACACCCCCACTGTCCTCAGGAATATTAACACACTGACAGAGAACACAGATTAATATTAACACACTCACTGATACACTGTGTATATCATCACCCACAGTCAGATACACCCTGTGAAGTGTAAAACACCCCCACTGTCCTCAGTAATATTAACACACTGACAGAGAACACAGATTAATATTAACACACTCACTGACACACTGTGTATATCATGACCCACAGTCAGATACACCCTGTGAAGTGTAAAACACCCCCACTGTCTTCAGGAATATTAACACACTGACAGAGAACACAGATTAATATTAACACACTCACTGACACACTGTGTATATCATGAGTCACAGTCAGATACACCCTGTGAAGTGTAAAACACCCCCACTGTCCTCAGTAATATTAACACACTGACAGAGAACACAGATTAATATTAACACACTCACTGACACACTGTGTATATCATGACCCACAGTCAGATACACCCTGTGAAGTGTAAAACATCCCCACTGTCCTCAGTAATATTAACACACTGACAGAGAACACAGATTAATATTAACACACTCACTGACACACTGTGTATATCATGACCAACAGTCAGATACACCCTGTGAAGTGTAAAACACCCCCACTGTCCTCAGGAATATTAACACACTGACAGAGAACACAGATTAATATTAACACACTCACTGACACACTGTGTATATCATGACCCACAGTCAGATACACCCTGTGAAGTGTAAAACACCCCCACTGTCCTCAGTAATATTAACACACTGACAGAGAACACAGATTAATATTAACACACTCACTGACACACTGTGTATATCATGACCCACAGTCAGATACACCCTGTGAAGTGTAAAACACCCCCACTGTCCTCAGTAATATTACCACACTGACAGAGAACACAGATTAATATTAACACACTCACTGACACACTGTGTATATCATGACCCACAGTCAGATAAACCCTGTGAAGTGTAAAACACCCCCACTGTCCTCAGTAATATTAACACACTGACAGAGAACACAGATTAATATTAACACACTCACTGACACACTGTGTACATTATGACCCACAGTCAGATACACCCTGTGAAGTGTAAAACACCCCCACTGTCCTCAGTAATATTAACACACTGACAGGGAACACAGTTTAATATTAACACACTCACTGACACACTGTGTACATCATGACTCACAGTCAGATACACCCTGTGAAGTGTAAAACACCCCCACTGTCCTCAGGAAGATTAAAACACTGACAGAGAACATAGATTAATATTAACACACTCACTGACACACTGTGAACATCACGACCCACAGTCAGATAAACCCTGTGAAGTGTAAAACACCCCCACTGTCCTCAGCAATATTAACACACTGACAGAGAACACAGATAAATATTAACAGACTCACTGACACACTGTGTATATCATGACCCACAGTCAGATACACCCTGTGAAGTGTAAAACACCCCCACTGTCCTCAGTAATATTAACACACTGACAGAGAACACAGATTAATATTAACACACTCACTGACACACTGTGTATATCATGACCCACAGTCAGATACCCCCTGTGAAGTGTAAAACACCCCCACTGTCCTCAGGAATATTAACACACTGACAGAGAACACAGATTAATATTAACACACTCACTGACACACTGTGTATATCATGACCCACTGTCAGATACACCCTGTGAAGTGTAAAACACCCCCACTGTCCTCAGTAATATTAACACACTGACAGAGAACACAGATTAATATTAACACACTCACTGACACACTGTGTATATCATGACCCACAGTCAGATACACCCTGTGAAGTGTAAAACACCCCCACTGTCCTCAGTAATATTAACACACTGACAGAGAACACAGATTAATATTAACACACTCACTGACACACTGTGTACATCATGACCCACAGTCAGATGCACCCTGTGAAGTGTAAAACATCCCCACTGTCCTCAGTAATATTAACACACTGACAGAGAACACAGATTAATATTAACACACTCACTGACACACTGTGTATATCATGACCCACAGTCAGATACACCCTGTGAAGTGTAGAACACCCCCACTGTCCTCAGTAATATTAACACACTGACAGAGAACACAGATTAATATTAACACACTCACTGACACACTGTGTATATCATGACCCACAGTCAGATACACCCGGTGAAGTGTAAAACACCCCCACTGTGCTCAGGAATATTAACACACTGACAGAGAACACAGATTAATATTCACACACTCACTGACACACTGTGTATATCATGACCCACAGTCAGATACACCCTGTGAAGTGTAAAACACCCCCACTGTCCTCAGTAATATTAACACACTGACAGAGAACACAGATTAATATTAACACACTCACTGACACACTGTGTACATCATGACCCACAGTCAGATACACCCTGTGAATTGTAAAACACCCCCACTGTCCTCAGTAATATTAACACACTGACAGAGAACACAGATTAATATTAACACACTCACTGACACACTGTGTACATCATGACCCACAGTCAGATACACCCTGTGAAGTGTAAAACACCCACACTGTCCTCAGTAATATTAACACACTGACAGAGAACACAGATTAATATTAACACACTCACTGACACACTGTGTATATCATGACCCACAGTCAGATACACCCTGTGAAGTGTAAAACACCCCCACTGTCCTCAGTAATATTAACACACTGACAGAGAACACAGATTAATATTAACACACTCACTGACACACTGTGTACATCATGACCCACAGTCAGATAAACCCTGTGAAGTGTAAAACACCCCCACTGTCCTCAGGAATATTAACACACTGACAGAGAACACAGATTAATATTAACACACTCACTGATACACTGTGTATATCATGACCCACAGTCAGATACACCCTGTGAAGTGTAAAACACCCCCACTGTCCTCAGTAATATTAACACACTGACAGAGAACACAGATTAATATTAACACACTCACTGACACACTGTGTATATCATGACCCACAGTCAGATACACCCTGTGAAGTGTAAAACACCCCCACTGTCCTCAGGAATATTAACACACTGACAGAGAACACAGATTAATATTAACACACTCACTGACACACTGTGTATATCATGAGTCACAGTCAGATACACCCTGTGAAGTGTAAAACACCCCCACTGTCCTCAGTAATATTAACACACTGACAGAGAACACAGATTAATATTAACATACTCACTGACACACTGTGTATATCATGACCCACAGTCAGATACACCCTGTGAAGTGTAAAACATCCCCACTGTCCTCAGTAATATTAACACACTGACAGAGAACACAGATTAATATTAACACACTCACTGACACACTGTGTATATCATGACCCACAGTCAGATACACCCTGTGAAGTGTAAAACACCCCCACTGTCCTCAGGAATATTAACACACTGACAGAGAACACAGATTAATATTAACACACTCACTGACACACTGTGTATATCATGACCCACAGTCAGATACACCCTGTGAAGTGTAAAACACCCCCACTGTCCTCAGTAATATTAACACACTGACAGAGAACACAGATTAATATTAACACACTCACTGACACACTGTGTATATCATGACCCACAGTCAGATACACCCTGTGAAGTGTAAAACACCCCCACTGTCCTCAGTAATATTACCACACTGACAGAGAACACAGATTAATATTAACACACTCACTGACACACTGTGTATATCATGACCCACAGTCAGATAAACCCTGTGAAGTGTAAAACACCCCCACTGTCCTCAGTAATATTAACACACTGACAGAGAACACAGATTAATATTAACACACTCACTGACACACTGTGTACATCATGACCCACAGTCAGATACACCCTGTGAAGTGTAAACCCCCCCCTGTCCTCAGTAATATTAACACACTGACAGAGAACACAGTTTAATATGAACACACTCACTGACACACTGTGTACATCATGACTCACAGTCAGATACACCCTGTGAAGTGTAAAACACCCCCACTGTCCTCAGGAAGATTAAAACACTGACAGAGAACATAGATTAATATTAACACACTCACTGACACACTGTGAACATCACGACCCACAGTCAGATAAACCCTGTGAAGTGTAAAACACCCCCACTGTCCTCAGCAATATTAACACACTGACAGAGAACACAGATAAATATTAACAGACTCACTGACACACTGTGTATATCATGACCCACAGTCAGATACACCCTGTGAAGTGTAAAACACCCCCACTGTCCTCAGTAATATTAACACACTGACAGAGAACACAGATTAATATTAACACACTCACTGACACACTGTGTATATCATGACCCACAGTCAGATACCCCCTGTGAAGTGTAAAACACCCCCACTGTCCTCAGGAATATTAACACACTGACAGAGAACACAGATTAATATTAACACACTCACTGACACACTGTGTATATCATGACCCACAGTCAGATACACCCTGTGAAGTGTAAAACACCCCCACTGTCCTCAGTAATATTAACACACTGACAGAGAACACAGATTAATATTAACACACTCACTGACACACTGTGTATATCATGACCCACAGTCAGATACACCCTGTGAAGTGTAAAACACCCCCACTGTCCTCAGTAATATTAACACACTGACAGAGAACACAGTTTAATATTAACACACTCACTGACACACTGTGTACATCATGACTCACAGTCAGATACACCCTGTGAAGTGTAAAACACCCCCACTGTCCTCAGGAAGATTAAAACACTGACAGAGAACATAGATTAATATTAACACACTCACTGACACACTGTGAACATCACGACCCACAGTCAGATAAACCCTGTGAAGTGTAAAACACCCCCACTGTCCTCAGCAATATTAACACACTGACAGAGAACACAGATAAATATTAACAGACTCACTGACACACTGTGTATATCATGACCCACAGTCAGATACACCCTGTGAAGTGTAAAACACCCCCACTGTCCTCAGTAATATTAACACACTGACAGAGAACACAGATTAATATTAACACACTCACTGACACACTGTGTATATCATGACCCACAGTCAGATACCCCCTGTGAAGTGTAAAACACCCCCACTGTCCTCAGGAATATTAACACACTGACAGAGAACACAGATTAATATTAACACACTCACTGACACACTGTGTATATCATGACCCACAGTCAGATACACCCTGTGAAGTGTAAAACACCCCCACTGTCCTCAGTAATATTAACACACTGACAGAGAACACAGATTAATATTAACACACTCACTGACACACTGTGTATATCATGACCCACAGTCAGATACACCCTGTGAAGTGTAAAACACCCCCACTGTCCTCAGTAATATTAACACACTGACAGAGAACACAGATTAATATTAACACACTCACTGACACACTGTGTACATCATGACCCACAGTCAGATGCACCCTGTGAAGTGTAAAACATCCCCACTGTCCTCAGTAATATTAACACACTGACAGAGAACACAGATTAATATTAACACACTCACTGACACACTGTGTATATCATGACCCACAGTCAGATACACCCTGTGAAGTGTAGAACACCCCCACTGTCCTCAGTAATATTAACACACTGACAGAGAACACAGATTAATATTAACACACTCACTGACACACTGTGTACATCATGACCCACAGTCAGATACACCATGTGAAGTGTAAAACACCCCCACTGTCCTCAGGAATATTAACACACTGACAGAGAACACAGATTAATATTAACACACTCACTGACACACTGTGTATATCATGACCCACAGTCAGATACACCCTGTGAAGTGTAAAACACCCCCACTGTCCTCAGTAATATTAACACACTGACAGAGAACACAGATTAATATTAACACACTCACTGACACACAGTGTACATCATGACCCACAGTCAGATAAACCCTGTGAAGTGTAAAACACCCCCACTGTCCTCAGTAATATTAACACACTGACAGAGAACACAGATTAATATTAACACACTCACTGACACACTGTGTATATCATGACCCACAGTCAGATACACCCTGTGAAGTGTAAAACACCCCCACTGTCCTCAGTAATATTAACACACTGACAGAGAACACAGATTAATATTAACACACTCACTGACACACTGTGTATATCATGACCCACAGTCAGATACACCCTGTGAAGTGTAAAACACCCCCACTGTCTTCAGTAATATTAACACACTGACAGAGAACACAGATTAATATTAACACAGTCACTGACACACTGTGTATATCATGACCCACAGTCAGATACACCCTGTGAAGTGTAAAACACCCCCACTGTCCTCAGGAATATTAACACACTGACAGAGAACACAGATTAATATTAACACACTCACTGACACACTGTGTATATCATGACCCACAGTCAGATACACCCTGTGAAGTGTAAAACACCCCCACTGTCCTCAGGAATATTAACACACTGACAGAGAACACAGATTAATATTAACACACTCACTGACACACTGTGTATATCATGACCCACAGTCAGATACACCCTGTGAAGTGTAAAACACCCCCACTGTCCTCAGTAATATTAACACACTGACAGAGAACACAGATTAATATTCACACACTCACTGACACACTGTGTATATCATGACCCACAGTCAGATACACCCTGTGAAGTGTAAAACACCCCCACTGTCCTCAGTAATATTAACACACTGACAGAGAACACAGATTAATATTAACACACTCACTGACACACTGTGTACATCATGACCCACAGTCAGATAAACCCTGTGAAGTGTAAAACACCCCCACTGTCCTCAGGAATATTAACACACTGACAGAGAACACAGATTAATATTAACACACTCACTGACACACTGTGTATATCATGACCCACAGTCAGATACACCCTGTGAAGTGTAAAACACCCCCACTGTCCTCAGTAATATTAACACACTGACAGAGAACACAGATTAATATTAACACACTCACTGACACACTGTGTACATCATGACCCACAGTCAGATAAACCCTGTGAAGTGTAAAACACCCCCACTGTCCTCAGGAATATTAACACACTGACAGAGAACACAGATTAATATTAACACACTCACTGACACACTGTGTATATCATGACCCACAGTCAGATACACCCTGTGAAGTGTAAAACACCCCCACTGTCCTCAGTAATATTAACACACTGACAGAGAACACAGATTAATATTAACACACTCACTGACACACTGTGTATATCATGACCCACAGTCAGATACACCCTGTGAAGTGTAAAACACCCCCACTGTCCTCAGCAATATTAACACACTGACAGAGAACATAGATTAATATTAACACACTCACTGACACACTGTGTATATCATGACCCACAGTCAGATACACCCTGTGAAGTGTAAAACACCCCCACTGTCCACAGTAATATTAACACACTGACAGAGAACACAGATTAATATTAACACACTCACTGACACACTGTGTATATCATGACCCACAGTCAGATAAACCCTGTGAAGTGTAAAACACCCCCACTGTCCTCAGTAATATTAACACACTGACAGAGAACACAGATTAATATTAACACACTCACTGACACACTGTGTATATCATGACCCACAGTCAGATACACCCTGTGAAGTGTAAAACACCCCCACTGTTCTCAGGAATATTAACACACTGACAGAGAACACAGATTAATATTAACACACTCACTGACACACTGTGTACATCATGACCCACAGTCAGATACACCCGGTGAAGTGTAAAACACCCCCTCTGTCCTCAGTAATATTAACACACTGACAGAGAACACAGATTAATATTAACACACTCACTGACACACTGTGTACATCATGACTCACAGTCAGATACACCCGGTGAAGTGTAAAACACCCCCACTGTCCTCAGTAATATTAACACACTGACAGAGAACACAGATTAATATTAACACACTCACTGACACACTGTGTACATCATGACCCACAGTCAGATACACCCTGTGAAGTGTAAAACACCCCCACTGTCCTCAGTAATATTAACACACTGACAGAGAACACAGATTAATATTAACACACTCACTGACACACTGTGTACATCATGACCCACAGCCAGATACACCCTGTGAAGTGTAAAACACCCTTACTGTCCTTAGCAATATTAACACACTGACAGAGAACTCAGATTAATATTAACACACTCACTGACACACTGTGTATATCATGACTCACAGTCAGATACACCCGGTGAAGTGTAAAACACCCCCACTGTCCTCAGTAATATTAACACACTGACAGAGAACACAGATTAATATTAACACACTCACTGACACACTGTGTACATCATGACCCACAGTCAGATACACCCTGTGAAGTGTAAAACATCCCCACTGTCCTCAGTAATATTAACACCTGACAGAGAACACAGATTAATATTAACACACTCACTGACACACTGTGTACATCATGACCCACAGTCAGATACACTCTGTGAAGTGTAAAACACCCCCACTGTCCTCAGTAATATTAACACACTGACAGAGAACACAGATTAATATTAACACACTCACTGACACACTGTGTATATCATGACCCACAGTCAGATACACCCGGTGAAGTGTAAAACACCCCCACTGTCCTCAGGAATATTAACACCTGACAGAGAACACAGATTAATATTAACACACTCACTGACACACTGTGTACATCATGACCCACAGTCAGATACACCCGGTGAAGTGTAAAACATCCCCACTGTCCTCAGGAATATTAACACACTGACAGAGAACACAGATTAATATTAACACACTCACTGACACACTGTGTATATCATCACCCACAGTCAGATAAACCCTGTGAAGTGTAAAACACCCCCACTGTCCTCAGTAATATTAACACACTGACAGAGAACACAGATTAATATTAACACACTCACTGACACACTGTGTACATCATGACCCACAGCCAGATACACCCTGTGAAGTGTAAAACACCCCCACTGTCCTTAGCAATATTAACACACTGACAGAGAACACAGATTAATATTAACACACTCACTGACACACTGTGTATATCATGACCCACAGTCAGATACACCCTGTGAAGTGTAAAACACCCCCACTGTCCTCAGTAATATTAACACACTGACAGAGAACACAGATTAATATTGACACACTCACTGACACACTGTGTATATCATGACCCACAGTCAGATAAACCCTGTGAAGTGTAAAACACCCCCACTGTCCTCAGGAATATTAACACACTGACAGAGAACACAGATTAATATTAACACACTCACTGACACACTGTGTATATCATGACCCACAGTCAGATAAACCCTGTGAAGTGTAAAACACCCCCACTGTCCTCAGTAATATTAACACACTGACAGAGAACACAGATTAATATTAACAAACTCACTGACACACTGTGTATATCATGACCCACAGTCAGATAAACCCTGTGAAGTGTAAAACACCCCCACTGTCCTCAGGAATATTAACACACTGACAGAGAACATAGATTAATATTAAAACACTCACTGACACACTGTGTATATCATGACCCACAGTCAGATACACCCTGTGAAGTGTAAAACACCCCCACTGTCCACAGTAATATTAACACACTGACAGAGAACACAGATTAATATTAACACACTCACTGACACACTGTGTATATCATGACCCACAGTCAGATAAACCCTGTGAAGTGTAAAACACCCCCACTGTCCTCAGTAATATTAACAAACTGACAGAGAACACAGATTAATATTAACACACTCACTGACACACTGTGTATATCATGACCCACAGTCAGATACACCCTGTGAAGTGTAAAACACCCCCACTGTCCTCAGGAATATTAACACACTGACAGAGAACACAGATTAATATTAACACACTCACTGACACACTGTGTACATCATGACCCACAGTCAGATACACCCTGTGAAGTGTAAAACACCCCCTCTGTCCTCAGTAATATTAACACACTGACAGAGAACACAGATTAATATTAACACACTCACTGACACACTGTGTACATCATGACTCACAGTCAGATACACCCGGTGAAGTGTAAAACACCCCCACTGTCCTCAGTAATATTAACACACTGACAGAGAACACAGATTAATATTAACACACTCACTGACACACTGTGTACATCATGACCCACAGTCAGATACACCCTGTGAAGTGTAAAACACCCCCACTGTCCTCAGTAATATTAACACACTGACAGAGAACACAGATTAATATTAACACACTCACTGACACACTGTGTACATCATGACCCACAGCAAGATACACCCTGTGAAGTGTAAAACACCCCCACTGTCCTTAGCAATATTAACACACTGACAGAGAACACAGATTAATATTAACACACTCACTGACACACTGTGTATATCATGACTCACAGTCAGATACACCCGGTGAAGTGTTAAACACCCCCACTGTCCTCAGTAATATTAACACACTGACAGAGAACACAGATTAATATTAACACACTCACTGACACACTGTGTACATCATGACCCACAGTCAGATACACCCTGTGAAGTGTAAAACATCCCCACTGTCCTCAGTAATATTAACACCTGACAGAGAAAACAGATTAATATTAACACACTCACTGACACACTGTGTACATCATGACCCACAGTCAGATAAACCCTGTGAAGTGTAAAACACCCCCACTGTCCTCAGTAATATTAACACACTGACAGAGAACACAGATTAATATTAACACACTCACTGACACACTGTGTATATCATGACCCACAGTCAGATACACCCTGTGAAGTGTAAAACACCCCCACTGTCCTCAGGAATATTAACACCTGACAGAGAACACAGATTAATATTAACACACTCACTGACACACTGTGTACATCATAACCCACAGTCAGGTACACCCGGTGAAGTGTAAAACATCCCCACTGTCCTCAGGAATATTAACACACTGACAGAGAACACAGATTAATATCAACACACTCACTGACACACTGTGTATATCATGACCCACAGTCAGATACACCCTGTGAAGTGTAAAACACCCCCACTGTCCTCAGTAATATTAACACACTGACAGAGAACACAGATTAATATTAACACACTCACTGACACACTGTGTATATCATGACCCACAGTCAGATACACCCTGTGAAGTGTAAAACACCCCCACTGTCCTCAGTAATATTAACACACTGACAGAGAACACAGATTAATATTAACACACTCACTGACTCACTGTGTATATCATGACCCAGAGTCAGATACACCCTGTGAAGTGTAAAACACCCCCACTGTCCTCAGTAATATTAACGCACTGACAGAGTACACAGATTAATATTAACACACTCACTGACACACTATGTACATCATGACCCACTGTCAGATAAACCATGTGAAGTGTAAAACACCCCCACTGTGCTCAGTAATATTAACACACTGACAGAGAACACAGATTAATATTAACACACTCACTGACACACTGTGTATACCATGACCCACAGTCAGATACACCCTGTGAAGTGTAAAACACCCCCACCGTCCTCAGGAAGATTAAAACACTGACAGAGAACACAGATTAATATTAACACACTCACTGACACACTGTGTACATCATGACCCACAGTCAGATAAACCCTGTGAAGTGTAAAACACCCCCACTTTCCTCAGCAATATTAACACACTGACAGAGAACACAGATTAATATTAACACACTCACTGACACACTGTGTAAATCATGACCCACAGTCAGATACACCCTGTGAAGTGTAAAACACCTCCACTGTCCTCAGGAATATTAACACACTGACAGAGTACACAGATTAATATTAACACACTCACTGACACACTGTGTACATCATGACCCACAGTCAGATAAACCCTGTGAAGTGTAAAACACCCCCACTGTCCTCAGGAATATTAACACACTTACAGAGAACACAGATTAATATTAACACTCTCACTGACACACTGTGTACATCATGACCCACAGTCAGATACACCCTGTGAAGTGTAAAACACCCCCACTGTCCTCAGTAATTTTAACACACTGACAGAGAACACAGATTAATATTAACACACTCACTGACACACTGTGTATATCATGACCCACAGTCAGATACACCCTGTGAAGTGTAAAACACCCCACTGTCCTCGGTAATATTAACACACTGACAGAGAACACAGATTAATATTAACACGCTCACTGACACACTGTGTACATCATGACCCACAGTCAGATACACCCTGTGAAGTGTAAAACACCCCCACTGTCCTCAGTAATATTAACACACTGACAGAGAACACAGATTAATATTAACACACTCACTGACACACTGTGTACATCATGACCCACAGTCAGATACACCCTGTGAAGTGTAAAACACCCCCACTGTCCTCAGGAATATTAACACACTGACAGAGAACACAGATTAATATTAACACACTCACTGACACACTGTGTATATCATGTCCCACAGTCACATACACCCTGTGAAGTGTAAAACACCCCCACTGTCCTCAGTAATATTAACACACTGACAGAGAACACAGATTAATATTAACACACTCACTGACACACTGTGTATATCATGACCCACAGTCAGATAAACCCTGTGAAGTGTAAAACACCCCCACTGTCCTCAGTAATATTAACACACTGACAGAGAACACAGATTAATATTAACACACTCACTGACACACTGTGTATATCATGACCCACAGTTAGATGCACCCTGTGAAGTGTAAAACACCCCCACTGTCCTCAGTAACATTAACACACTGACAGAGAACACAGATTAATATTAACACACTCACTGACACACTGTGTATATCATGACCCACAGTCAGATACACCCTGTGAAGTGTAAAACACCCCACTGTCCTCAGGAATATTAACACACTGACAGAGAACACAGATTAATATTAACACACTCACTGACACACTGTGTATATCATGAACCACAGTCAGATACACCCTGTGAAGTGTAAAACACCCCCACTGTCCTCAGTAATATTAACACACTGACAGAGAACACAGATTAATATTAACACACTCACTGACACACTGTGTACATCATGACCCACAGTCAGATACACCCGGTGAAGTGTAAAACACCCCCTCTGTCCTCAGGAATATTAACACACTGACAGAGAACACAGATTAATATTAACACACTCACTGACACACTGTGTACATCATGACTCACAGACAGATACACCCGGTGAAGTGTAAAACACCCCCACTGTCCTCAGTAATATTAACACACTGACAGAGAACACAGATTAATATTAACACACTCACTGACACACTGTGTACATCATGACCCACAGCCAGATACACCCTGTGAAGTGTAAAACACCCCCACTGTCCTTAGCAATATTAACACACTGACAGAGAACACAGATTAATATTAACACACTCACTGACACACTGTGTATATCATGACTCACAGTCAGATACACCCGGTGAAGTGTAAAACACCCCCACTGTCCTCAGTAATATTAACACACTGATAGAGAACACAGATTAATATTAACACACTCACAGACACACTGTGTATATCATGACCCACAGTCAGATACACCCTGTGAAGTGTAAAACACCCCCACTGTCCTCAGGAATATTAACACACTGACAGAGAACACAGATTAATATTAACACACTCACTGACACACTGTGTACATCATGACCCACAGTCAGATACACCCTGTGAAGTGTAAAACACCCCCACTGTCCTCAGTAATATTAACACACTGACAGAGAACACAGATTAATATTAACACACTCACTGACACACTGTGTATATCATGACCCACAGTCAGATACACCCTGTGAAGTGTAAAACATCCCCACTGTCCTCAGTAATATGAACACACTGACAGAGAACACAGATTAATATTAACACACTCACTGACACACTGTGTATATCATGACCCACAGTCAGATACACCCTGTGAAGTGTAAAACACCCCTCTGTCCTCAGGAATATTAACACACTGACAGAGAACACAGATTAATATTAACACACTCACTGACACACTGTGTATATCATGAACCACAGTCAAATACACCCTGTGAAGTGTAAAACACCCCCACTGTCCTCAGGAATATTAACACACTGACAGAGAACACAGATTAATATTAACACACTCACTGACACACTGCGTATATCATGACCCACAGTCAGATACACCCTGTGAAGTGTAAAACACCCCCACTGTCCTCAGTAATATTAACACACTGACAGAGAACACAGATTAATATTAACACACTCACTGACACACTGTGTACATCATGACCCACAGTCAGACACACCCGGTGAAGTGTAAAACACCCCCTCTGTCCTCAGTAATATTAACACACTGACAGAGAACACAGATTAATATTAACACACTCACTGACACACTGTGTACATCATGACTCACAGACAGATACACCCGGTGAAGTGTAAAACACCCCCACTGTCCTCAGTAATATTAACACACTGACAGAGAACACAGATTAATATTAACACACTCACTGACACACTGTGTACATCATGACCCACAGCCAGATACACCCTGTGAAGTGTAAAACACCCCCACTGTCCTCAGGAATATTAACACACTGACAGAGAACACAGATTAATATTAACACACTCACTGACACACTGTGTACATCATGACTCACAGTCAGATACACCCTGTGAAGTGTAAAACACCCCCACTGTCCTCAGTAATATTAACACACTGACAGAGAACACAGATTAATATTAACACACTCACTGACACACTGTGTATATCATGACCCACAGTCAGATACACCCTGTGAAGTGTAAAACACCCCCACCGTCCTCAGGAAGATTAAAACACTGACAGAGAACACAGATTAATATTAACACACTCACTGACACACTGTGAACATCATGACCCACAGTCAGATAAACCCTGTGAAGTGTAACACACCCCCACTGTCCTCAGTAATATTAACACACTGACAGAGAACACAGATTAATATTAACACACTCACTGACACACTGTGTATATCATGACCCACAGTCAGATACACCCTGTGAAGTGTAAAACACCCCCACCGTCCTCAGGAAGATTAAAACATTGACAGAGAACACAGATTAATATTAACACACTCACTGACACACTGTGTATATCATGACCCACAGTCAGATACACCCTGTGAAGTGTAAAACACCCCCACTGTCCTCAGTAATATTAACACACTGACAGAGAACACAGATTAATATTAACACACTCACTGACACACTGTGTACATCATGACCCACAGTCAGATAAACCCTGTGAAGTGTAAAACACCCCCACTGTCCTCAGGAATATTAACACACTGACAGAGAACACAGATTAATATTAACACTCTCACTGACACACTGTGTACATCATGACCCACAGTCAGATACACCCTGTGAAGTGTAAAACACGCCCACTGTCCTCAGTAATATTAACACACTGACAGAGAACACAGATTAATATTAACACACTCACTGACACACTGTGTATATCATGACCCACAGTCAGATTCACCCTGTGAAGTGTAAAACACCCCCACTGACCTCAGTAATATTAACACACTGACAGAGAACACAGATTAATATTAACACACTCACTGACACACTGTGTATATCATGACCCACAGTCACAAACACCCTGTGAAGTGTAAAACACCCCCACTGTCCTCAGGAATATTAACACACTGAGAGAGAACACAGATTAATATTAACACACTCACTGACACACTGTGTATATCATGACCCACAGTCAGATACACCCTGTGAAGTGTAAAACACCCCCACTGTCCTCAGTAATATTAACACACTGACAGAGAACACAGATTAATATTAACACACTCACTGACACACTGTGTATATCATGACCCACAGTTAGATGCACCCTGTGAAGTGTAAAACATCCCCACTGTCCTCAGTAATATTAACACACTGACAGAGAACACAGATTAATATTAACACACTCACTGACACACTGTGTATATCATGACCCACAGTCAGATACACCCTGTGAAGTGTAAAACACCCCACTGTCCTCAGGAATATTAACACACTGACAGAGAACACAGATTAATATTAAAACACTCACTGACACACTGTGTATATCATGACCCACAGTCAGATACACCCTGTGAAGTGTAAAACACCCCCACTGTCCTCAGGAATATTAACACACTGACAGAGAACACAGATTAATATTAACACACTCACTGACACACTGCGTATATCATGACCCACAGTCAGATACACCCTGTGAAGTGTAAAACACCCCCACTGTCCTCAGTAATATTAACACACTGACAGAGAACACAGATTAATATTAACACACTCACTGACACACTCTGTACATCATGACCCACAGTCAGATACACCCGGTGAAGTGTAAAACACCCCCTCTGTCCTCAGTAATATTAACACACTGACAGAGAACACAGATTAATATTAACACACTCACTGACACACGGTGCACATCATGACTCACAGTCAGATACACCCGTTGAAGTGTAAAACACCCCCACTGTCCTCAGTAATATTAACACACTGACAGAGAACAAAGATTAATATTAACACACTCACTGACACACTGTGTACATCATGACCCACAGCCAGATACGCCCTGTGAAGTGTAAAACACCCCCACTGTCCTTAGCAATATTAACACACTGACAGAGAACACAGATTAATATTAACACACTCACTGACACACTGTGTATATCATGACTCACAGTCAGATACACCCGGTGAAGTGTAAAACACCCCCACTGTCCTCAGTAATATTAACACACTGACAGAGAACACAGATTAATATTAACACACTCACTGACACACTGTGTACATCATGACCCACAGTCAGATACACCCTGTGAAGTGTAAAACACCCCCACTGTCCTCAGTAATATTAACACACTGACAGAGAACACAGATTAATATTAACACACTCACTGACACACTGTGTATATCATGACCCACAGTCAGATACACCCTGTGAAGTGTAAAACACCACCACCGTCCTCAGGAAGATTAAAACACTGACAGAGAACACAGATTAATATTAACACACTCACTGACACACTGTGAACATCATGACCCACAGTCAGATAAACCCTGTGAAGTGTAAAACACCCCCACTGTCCTCAGTAATATTAACACACTGACAGAGAACACAGATTAATATTAACACACTCACTGACACACTGTGTAAATCATGACCCACAGTCAGATACACCCTGTGAAGTGTAAAACACCTCCACTGTCCTCAGTAATATTAACACACTGACAGAGAACACAGATTAATATTAACACACTCACTGACACACTGTGTAAATCATGACCCACAGTCAGATACACCCTGTGAAGTGTAAAACACCTCCACTGTCCTCAGGAATATTAACACACTGACAGAGAACACAGATTAATATTAACACACTCACTGACACACTGTGTATATCATGACCCACAGTCAGATACACCCGGTGAAGTGTAAAACATCCCCACTGTCCTTAGCAATATTAACACACTGACAGAGAACACAGATTAATATTAACACACTCACTGACACACTGTGTACATCATGACCCAGTGTCAGATACACCCTGTGAAGTGTAAAACACCCCCACTGTCCTCAGGAATATTAACAGACTGACAGAGAACACAGATTAATATAAACACACTCACTGACACACTGTGTATATCATCACCCACAGTCAGATAAACCCTGTGAAGTGTAAAACACCCCCACTGTCCTCAGTAATATTAACACACTGACAGAGAACACAGATTAATATTAACACACTCACTGACACACTGTGTACATCATGACCCACAATCAGATACACCCTGTGAAGTGTAAAACACTCCCACTGTCCTCAGTAATATTAACACACTGACAGAGAACACAGATTAATATTAACACACTCACTGACACACTGTGTACATCATGACCCACAGTCAGATACACCCTGTGAAGTGTAAAACACCCCCACTGTCCTCAGGAATATTAACACACTGACAGAGAACACAGATTAATATTAACACACTCACTGACACACTGTGTATGTCATGACCCACAGTCAGATACACCCTGTGAAGTGTAAAACATCCCCACTGTCCTCAGTAATATTAACACACTGACAGAGAACACAGATTAATATTAACACACTCACTGACACACTGTGTACATCATGATCCACAGTCAGATACACCCTGTGAAGTGTAAAACACCCCCACTGTCCTCAGCAATAATAACACACTGACAGAGAACACAGATTAATATTAACACACTCACTGACACACTGTGTATATCATCACCCACAGTCAGATACAGCCTGTGAAGTGTAAAACACCCCCACTGTCCTCAGTAATATTAACACACTGACAGAGGACACAGATTAATATTAACACACTCACTGACACACTGTGTATATCATGACCCACAGTCAGATACACCCTGTGAAGTGTAAAACACCCCCACTGTCCTCAGTAATATTAACACACTGACAGAGAACACAGATTAATATTAACACACTCACTGACACACTGTGTACATCATGACCCACAGTCAGATACACCCTGTGAAGTGTAAAACACCCCCACTGTCCTCAGCAATATTAACACACTGACAGAGAACACAGATTAATATTAACACACTCACTGACACACTGTGTATATCATGACCCACAGTCAGATACACCCTGCGAAGTGTAAAACATTCCCACTGTCCTCAGCAATATTAACACACTGACAGAGAACACAGATTAATATTAACACACTCACTGACACACTGTGTATATCATGACCCACAGTCAGATACACCCTGTGAAGTGTAAAACATTCCCACTGTCCTCAGCAATATTAACACACTGATAGAGAACACAGATTAATATTAACACACTCACTGACACACTGTGTATATCATGACCCACAGTCAGATACACCCTGTGAAGTGCAAAACACCCCACTGTCCTCGGTAATATTAACACACTGACAGAGAACACAGATTAATATTAACACACTCACTGACACACTGTGTACATCATGACCTACAGTCAGATACACCCTGTGAAGTGTAAAACACCCCCACTGTCCTCAGTAATATTAACACACTGACAGAGAACACAGATTAATATTAACACACTCACTGACACACTGTGTATATCATGACCCACAGTCAGATACACCCTGTGAAGTGTAAAACACCCCCACTGTCCTCAGTAATATTAACACACTGACAGAGAACACAGATTAATATTAACACACTCACTGACACACTGTGTACATCATGACCCACAGTCAGATACACCCTGTGAAGTGTAAAACATCCCCACTGTCCTCAGGAATATTAACACACTGACAGAGAACACAGATTAATATTAACACACTCACTGACACACTGTGTATATCATGACCCACAGTCAGATACACCCTGTGAAGTGTAAAACACCCCCACTGTCCTCAGTAATATGAACACACTGACAGAGAACACAGATTAATATTAACACACTCACTGACACACTGTGCATATCACGACCCACAGTCAGATACACCCTGTGAAGTGTAAAACACCCCCACTGTCCTCAGGAATATTAACACACTGACAGAGAACACAGATTAATATTAACACACTCACTGACACACTGTGTATATCATGACCCAGAGTCAGATACACCCTGTGAAGTGTAAAACACCCCCACTGTCCTCAGCAATATTAACACACTGACAGAGAACACAGATTAATATTAACACACTCACTGACACACTGTGTATATCATGACCCACAGTCAGATACACCCTGTGAAGTGTAAAACACCCCCACCGTCCTCAGGAAGATTAAAACACTGAAAGAGAACACAGATTAATATTAACACACTCACTGACACACTGTGAACATCACGACCCACAGTCAGATAAACCCTGTGAAGTGTAAAACACCCCCACTGTCCTCAGCAATATTAACACACTGACAGAGAACACAGATAAATATTAACACACTCACTGACACACTGTGTATATCATGACCCACAGTCAGATACACCCTGTGAAGTGTAAAACACCCCCACTGTCCTCAGTAATATTAACACACTGACAGAGAACACAGATTAATATTAACACACTCACTGACACACTGTGTATATCATGACCCACAGTCAGATACACCCTGTGAAGTGTAAAACACCCCCACTGTCCTCAGCAATATTAACACACTGACAGAGAACACAGATTAATATTAACACACTCACTGAAACACTGTGTATATCATGACCCACAGTCAGATACACCCTGTGAAGTGTAAAACACCCCCACTGTCCTCAGTAATATTAACACACTGACAGAGAACACAGATTAATATTAACACACTCACTGACACACTGTGTATATCATGACCCACAGTTAGATACACCCTGTGAAGAGTAAAACACCCCCACTGTCCTCAGGAATATTATCACACTGACAGAGAACACATATTAATATTAACACACTCACTGACACACTGTGTATATCATGACCCACAGTCAGATACACCCTGTGAAGTGTAAAACACCCCCACTGTCCTCAGGAATATTAACACACTGACAGAGAACACAGATTAATATTAACACACTCACTGACACAATGTGTACATCATGACCCACAGTCAGATGCACACTGTGAAGTGTAAAACATCCCCACTGTCCTCAGTAATATTAACACACTGACAGAGAACACAGATTAATATTAACACACTCACTGACACACTGTGTATCTCATGACCCACAGTCAGATAAACCCTGTGAAGTGTAAAACACCCCCACTGTCCTCAGTAATATTAACACACTGACAGAGAACACAGATTAATATTAACACACTCACTGACACACTGTATATATCATCACCCACAGTCAGATAAACCCTGTAAAGTGTAAAACACCCCCACTGTCCTCAGTAATATTAACACACTGACAGAGAACACAGATAAATATTAACACACTCACTGACACACTGTGTACATCATGACCCACATTCAGATACACCCTGTGAAGTGTAAAACACCCCCACTGTCCTCAGGAATATTAACACACTGACAGAGAACACAGATTAATATTAACACACTCACTGACACACTGTGTATATCATGAAACACAGTCAGATACACCCTGTGAAGTGTAAAACACCCCCACTGTCCTCAGTAATATTAACACACTGACAGAGAACACAGATTAATATTAACACACTCACTGACACACTGTGTATATCATGACCCACAGTCAGATACACCCTGTGAAGTGTAAAACACCCCCACTGTCCTCAGTAATATTAACACACTGACAGAGAACACAGATTAATATTAACACACTCACTGACACACTGTGTACATCATGACCCACAGTCAGATACACCCTGTGAAGTGTAAAACACCCCCACTGTCCTCAGCAATATTAACACACTGACAGAGAACACAGATTAATATTAACACACTCACTGACACACTGTGTATATCATGACTCACAGTCAGATACACCCTGTGAAGTGTAAAACACCCCCACTGTCCTCAGGAATATTAACACACTGACAGAGAACACAGATTAATATTAACACACTCACTGACACACTGTGTATATCATGACTCACAGTCAGATACACCCTGTGAAGTGTAAAAGACCCCCACTGTCCTTAGCAATATTAACACACTGACAGAGTACACAGATTAATATTAACACACTCACTGACACACTGTGTATTTCATGACTCACAGTCAGATAAACCCTGTAAAGTGTAAAACACCCCCACTGTCCTCAGTAATATTAACACACTGACATAGAACACAGATTAATATTAACACACTCACTGACACACTGTGTACATCATGATCCACAGTCAGATACACCCTGTGAAGTGTAAAACACCCCCACTGTCCTCAGTAATATTAACACACTGACAGAGAACACAGATTAATATTAACACACTCACAGACACACTGTGTATATCATGACCCACAGTCAGATACACCCTGTGAAGTCTAAAACACCCCCACTGTCCTCAGGAATATTAACACACTGACAGAGAACACAGATTAATATTAACACACTCACTGACACACTGTGTATATCATGACCCACAGTCAGATAAACCCTGTGAAGTGTAAAACATTCCCACTGTCCTCAGGAATATTAACACACTGACAGAGAACACAGATTAATATTAACACACTCACTGACACACTGTGTATATCATGACTCACAGTCAGATACACCCTGTGAAGTGTAAAACACCCCCACTGTCCTCAGGAATATTAACACACTGACAGAGAACACAGATTAATATTAACACACTCACTGACACACTGTGTATATCATGACCCACAGTCAGATACACCCTGTGAAGTGTAAAACATCCCCACTGTCCTCAGGAATATTAACACACTGACAGAGAACACAGATTAATATTAACACACTCACTGACACACTGTGTACATCATGACCCACAGTCAGATACACCCTGTGAAGTGTAAAACACTCCCACTGTCCTCAGTAATATTAACACACTGACAGAGAACACAGATTAATATTAACAAACTCACTGACACACTGTGTATATCATGACTCACAGTCAGATACACCCGGTGAAGTGTAAAACACCCCCACTGTCCTCAGTAATATTATCACACTGACAGAGAACACAGATTAATATTAACAAACTCACTGACACACTGTGTATATCATGACTCACAGTCAGATACACCCTGTGAAGTGTAAAACACCCCCACCGTCCTCAGGAAGATTAAAACACTGACAGAGAACACAGATTAATATTAACACACTCACTGACACACTGTGAACATCATGACCCACAGTCAGATAAACCCTGTGAAGTGTAAAACACCCCCACTGTCCTCAGCAATATTAACACACTGACAGAGAACACAGATAAATATTAACACACTCACTGACACACTGTGTATATCATGACCAACAGTTAGATACACCCTGTGAAGTGTAAAACACCCCCACTGTCCTCAGGAATATTAACACACTGACAGAGAACACAGATTAATATTAACACACTCACTGACACACTGTGTACATCATGACCCACAGTCAGATGCACCCTGCGAAGTGTAAAACATCCCCACTGTCCTCAGTAAAATTAACACACTGACAGAGAACACAGATTAATATGAACACACTCACTGACACACTGTGTATATCATGACCCACAGTCAGATACACCCTGTGAAGTGTAAAACACCCCCACTGTCCTCAGGAATATTAACACACTGACAGAGAACACAGATTAATATTAACACACTCACTGACACACTGTGTACATCATGACCCACAGTCAGATACACCCTGTGAAGTGTAAAACACCCCCACTGTCCTCAGGAATATTAACACACTGACAGAGAACACAGATTAATATTAACACACTCACTGACACACTGTGTATATCATGACCCACAGTCAGATACACCCTGTGAAGTGTAAAACACCCCCACTGTCCTCAGTAATATTAACACACTGACAGAGAACACAGATTAATATTAACACACTCACTGACACACTGTGTATATCATGACCCACAGTCAGATACACCCTGTGAAGTGTAACACACCCCCACTGTCCTCAGTAATATTAACACACTGACAGAGAACACAGATTAATATTAACACACTCACTGACACACTGTGTACATCATGACCCACAGTCAGATACACCCTGTGAAGTGTAAAACACCCCCACTGTCCTCAGCAATATTAACACACTGACAGAGAACACAGATTAATATTAACACACTCACTGACACACTGTGTATATCATGACCCACAGTCAGATACACCCTGTGAAGTGTAACACACCCCCACTGTCCTCAGTAATATTAACACACTGACAGAGAACACAGATTAATATTAACACACTCACTGACACACTGTGTACATCATGACCCACAGTCAGATACACCCTGTGAAGTGTAAAACACCCCCACTGTCCTCAGCAATATTAACACACTGACAGAGAACACAGATTAATATTAACACACTCACTGACACACTGTGTATCTCATGACCCACAGTCAGATAAACCCTGTGAAGTGTAAAACACCCCCACTGTCCTCAGTAATATTAACACACTGACAGAGAACACAGATTAATATTAACACACTCACTGACACACTGTATATATCATCACCCACAGTCAGATAAACCCTGTAAAGTGTAAAACACCCCCACTGTCCTCAGTAATATTAACACACTGACAGAGAACACAGATAAATATTAACACACTCACTGACACACTGTGTACATCATGACCCACATTCAGATACACCCTGTGAAGTGTAAAACACCCCCACTGTCCTCAGGAATATTAACACACTGACAGAGAACACAGATTAATATTAACACACTCACTGACACACTGTGTATATCATGACACACAGTCAGATACACCCTGTGAAGTGTAAAACACCCCCACTGTCCTCAGTAATATTAACACACTGACAGAGAACACAGATTAATATTAACACACTCACTGACACACTGTGTATATCATGACCCACAGTCAGATACACCCTGTGAAGTGTAAAACACCCCCACTGTCCTCAGTAATATTAACACACTGACAGAGAACACAGATTAATATTAACACACTCACTGACACACTGTGTACATCATGACCCACAGTCAGATACACCCTGTGAAGTGTAAAACACCCCCACTGTCCTCAGCAATATTAACACACTGACAGAGAACACAGATTAATATTAACACACTCACTGACACACTGTGTATATCATGACTCACAGTCAGATACACCCTGTGAAGTGTAAAACACCCCCACTGTCCTCAGGAATATTAACACACTGACAGAGAACACAGATTAATATTAACACACTCACTGACACACTGTGTATATCATGACTCACAGTCAGATACACCCTGTGAAGTGTAAAAGACCCCCACTGTCCTTAGCAATATTTACACACTGACAGAGTACACAGATTAATATTAACACACTCACTGACACACTGTGTATATCATGACTCACAGTCAGATAAACCCTGTGAAGTGTAAAACACCCCCACTGTCCTCAGTAATATTAACACACTGACAGAGAACACAGATTAATATTAACACACTCACTGACACACTGTGTCTTTCATGACTCACAGTCAGATACACCCTGTGAAGTGTAAAAGACCCCCACTGTCCTTAGCAATATTAACACACTGACAGAGTACACAGATTAATATTAACACACTCACTGACACACTGTGTATTTCATGACTCACAGTCAGATAAACCCTGTAAAGTGTAAAACACCCCCACTGTCCTCAGTAATATTAACACACTGACATAGAACACAGATTAATATTAACACACTCACTGACACACTGTGTACATCATGATCCACAGTCAGATACACCCTGTGAAGTGTAAAACACCCCCACTGTCCTCAGTAATATTAACACACTGACAGAGAACACAGATTAATATTAACACACTCACAGACACACTGTGTATATCATGACCCACAGTCAGATACACCCTGTGAAGTCTAAAACACCCCCACTGTCCTCAGGAATATTAACACACTGACAGAGAACACAGATTAATATTAACACACTCACTGACACACTGTGTATATCATGACCCACAGTCAGATAAACCCTGTGAAGTGTAAAACATTCCCACTGTCCTCAGGAATATTAACACACTGACAGAGAACACAGATTAATATTAACACACTCACTGACACACTGTGTATATCATGACTCACAGTCAGATACACCCTGTGAAGTGTAAAACACCCCCACTGTCCTCAGGAATATTAACACACTGACAGAGAACACAGATTAATATTAACACACTCACTGACACACTGTGTATATCATGACCCACAGTCAGATACACCCTGTGAAGTGTAAAACATCCCCACTGTCCTCAGGAATATTAACACACTGACAGAGAACACAGATTAATATTAACACACTCACTGACACACTGTGTACATCATGACCCACAGTCAGATACACCCTGTGAAGTGTAAAACACTCCCACTGTCCTCAGTAATATTAACACACTGACAGAGAACACAGATTAATATTAACAAACTCACTGACACACTGTGTATATCATGACTCACAGTCAGATACACCCGGTGAAGTGTAAAACACCCCCACTGTCCTCAGTAATATTATCACACTGACAGAGAACACAGATTAATATTAACAAACTCACTGACACACTGTGTATATCATGACTCACAGTCAGATACACCCTGTGAAGTGTAAAACACCCCCACCGTCCTCAGGAAGATTAAAACACTGACAGAGAACACAGATTAATATTAACACACTCACTGACACACTGTGAACATCATGACCCACAGTCAGATAAACCCTGTGAAGTGTAAAACACCCCCACTGTCCTCAGCAATATTAACACACTGACAGAGAACACAGATAAATATTAACACACTCACTGACACACTGTTTACATCATGACCCACAGTCAGATACACCCTGTGAAGTGTAAAACACCCCCACTGTCCTCAGGAATATTAACACACTGACAGAGAACACAGATTAATATTAACACACTCACTGACACACTGTGTATATCATGACCCACAGTCAGATACACCCTGTGAAGTGTAAAACACCCCCACTGTCCTCAGTAATATTAACACACTGACAGAGAACACAGATTAATATTAACACACTCACTGACACACTGTGTATATCATGACCCACAGTCAGATACACCCTGTGAAGTGTAACACACCCCCACTGTCCTCAGTAATATTAACACACTGACAGAGAACACAGATTAATATTAACACACTCACTGACACACTGTGTACATCATGACCCACAGTCAGATACACCCTGTGAAGTGTAAAACACCCCCACTGTCCTCAGCAATATTAACACACTGACAGAGAACACAGATTAATATTAACACACTCACTGACACACTGTGTATATCATGACCCACAGTCAGATACACCCTGTGAAGTGTAACACACCCCCACTGTCCTCAGTAATATTAACACACTGACAGAGAACACAGATTAATATTAACACACTCACTGACACACTGTGTACATCATGACCCACAGTCAGATACACCCTGTGAAGTGTAAAACACCCCCACTGTCCTCAGCAATATTAACACACTGACAGAGAACACAGATTAATATTAACACACTCACTGACACACTGTGTATCTCATGACCCACAGTCAGATAAACCCTGTGAAGTGTAAAACACCCCCACTGTCCTCAGTAATATTAACACACTGACAGAGAACACAGATTAATATTAACACACTCACTGACACACTGTATATATCATCACCCACAGTCAGATAAACCCTGTAAAGTGTAAAACACCCCCACTGTCCTCAGTAATATTAACACACTGACAGAGAACACAGATAAATATTAACACACTCACTGACACACTGTGTACATCATGACCCACATTCAGATACACCCTGTGAAGTGTAAAACACCCCCACTGTCCTCAGGAATATTAACACACTGACAGAGAACACAGATTAATATTAACACACTCACTGACACACTGTGTATATCATGACACACAGTCAGATACACCCTGTGAAGTGTAAAACACCCCCACTGTCCTCAGTAATATTAACACACTGACAGAGAACACAGATTAATATTAACACACTCACTGACACACTGTGTATATCATGACCCACAGTCAGATACACCCTGTGAAGTGTAAAACACCCCCACTGTCCTCAGTAATATTAACACACTGACAGAGAACACAGATTAATATTAACACACTCACTGACACACTGTGTACATCATGACCCACAGTCAGATACACCCTGTGAAGTGTAAAACACCCCCACTGTCCTCAGCAATATTAACACACTGACAGAGAACACAGATTAATATTAACACACTCACTGACACACTGTGTATATCATGACTCACAGTCAGATACACCCTGTGAAGTGTAAAACACCCCCACTGTCCTCAGGAATATTAACACACTGACAGAGAACACAGATTAATATTAACACACTCACTGACACACTGTGTATATCATGACTCACAGTCAGATACACCCTGTGAAGTGTAAAAGACCCCCACTGTCCTTAGCAATATTTACACACTGACAGAGTACACAGATTAATATTAACACACTCACTGACACACTGTGTATATCATGACTCACAGTCAGATAAACCCTGTGAAGTGTAAAACACCCCCACTGTCCTCAGTAATATTAACACACTGACAGAGAACACAGATTAATATTAACACACTCACTGACACACTGTGTCTTTCATGACTCACAGTCAGATACACCCTGTGAAGTGTAAAAGACCCCCACTGTCCTTAGCAATATTAACACACTGACAGAGTACACAGATTAATATTAACACACTCACTGACACACTGTGTATTTCATGACTCACAGTCAGATAAACCCTGTAAAGTGTAAAACACCCCCACTGTCCTCAGTAATATTAACACACTGACATAGAACACAGATTAATATTAACACACTCACTGACACACTGTGTACATCATGATCCACAGTCAGATACACCCTGTGAAGTGTAAAACACCCCCACTGTCCTCAGTAATATTAACACACTGACAGAGAACACAGATTAATATTAACACACTCACAGACACACTGTGTATATCATGACCCACAGTCAGATACACCCTGTGAAGTCTAAAACACCCCCACTGTCCTCAGGAATATTAACACACTGACAGAGAACACAGATTAATATTAACACACTCACTGACACACTGTGTATATCATGACCCACAGTCAGATAAACCCTGTGAAGTGTAAAACATTCCCACTGTCCTCAGGAATATTAACACACTGACAGAGAACACAGATTAATATTAACACACTCACTGACACACTGTGTATATCATGACTCACAGTCAGATACACCCTGTGAAGTGTAAAACACCCCCACTGTCCTCAGGAATATTAACACACTGACAGAGAACACAGATTAATATTAACACACTCACTGACACACTGTGTATATCATGACCCACAGTCAGATACACCCTGTGAAGTGTAAAACATCCCCACTGTCCTCAGGAATATTAACACACTGACAGAGAACACAGATTAATATTAACACACTCACTGACACACTGTGTACATCATGACCCACAGTCAGATACACCCTGTGAAGTGTAAAACACTCCCACTGTCCTCAGTAATATTAACACACTGACAGAGAACACAGATTAATATTAACAAACTCACTGACACACTGTGTATATCATGACTCACAGTCAGATACACCCGGTGAAGTGTAAAACACCCCCACTGTCCTCAGTAATATTATCACACTGACAGAGAACACAGATTAATATTAACAAACTCACTGACACACTGTGTATATCATGACTCACAGTCAGATACACCCTGTGAAGTGTAAAACACCCCCACCGTCCTCAGGAAGATTAAAACACTGACAGAGAACACAGATTAATATTAACACACTCACTGACACACTGTGAACATCATGACCCACAGTCAGATAAACCCTGTGAAGTGTAAAACACCCCCACTGTCCTCAGCAATATTAACACACTGACAGAGAACACAGATAAATATTAACACACTCACTGACACACTGTGTATATCATGACCAACAGTTAGATACACCCTGTGAAGTGTAAAACACCCCCACTGTCCTCAGGAATATTAACAAACTGACAGAGAACACAGATTAATATTAACACACTCACTGACACACTGTGTACATCATGACCCACAGTCAGATGCACCCTGCGAAGTGTAAAACATCCCCACTGTCCTCAGTAAAATTAACACACTGACAGAGAACACAGATTAATATGAACACACTCACTGACACACTGTGTATATCATGACCCACAGTCAGATACACCCTGTGAAGTGTAAAACACCCCCACTGTCCTCAGGAATATTAACACACTGACAGAGAACACAGATTAATATTAACACACTCACTGACACACTGTGTACATCATGACCCACAGTCAGATACACCCTGTGAAGTGTAAAACACCCCCACTGTCCTCAGGAATATTAACACACTGACAGAGAACACAGATTAATATTAACACACTCACTGACACACTGTGTATATCATGACCCACAGTCAGATACACCCTGTGAAGTGTAAAACACCCCCACTGTCCTCAGTAATATTAACACACTGACAGAGAACACAGATTAATATTAACACACTCACTGACACACTGTGTATATCATGACCCACAGTCAGATACACCCTGTGAAGTGTAACACACCCCCACTGTCCTCAGTAATATTAACACACTGACAGAGAACACAGATTAATATTAACACACTCACTGACACACTGTGTACATCATGACCCACAGTCAGATACACCCTGTGAAGTGTAAAACACCCCCACTGTCCTCAGCAATATTAACACACTGACAGAGAACACAGATTAATATTAACACACTCACTGACACACCGTGTATATCATGACTCACAGTCAGATACACCCTGTGAAGTGTAAAACACCCCCACTGTCCTCAGGAATATTAACACACTGACAGAGAACACAGATTAATATTAACACACTCACTGACACACTGTGTATATCATGACTCACAGTCAGATACACCCTGTGAAGTGTAAAAGACCCCCACTGTCCTTAGCAATATTTACACACTGACAGAGTACACAGATTAATATTAACACACTCACTGACACACTGTGTATATCATGACTCACAGTCAGATAAACCCTGTGAAGTGTAAAACACCCCCACTGTCCTCAGTAATATTAACACACTGACAGAGAACACAGATTAATATTAACACACTCACTGACACACTGTGTCTTTCATGACTCACAGTCAGATACACCCTGTGAAGTGTAAAAGACCCCCACTGTCCTTAGCAATATTAACACACTGACAGAGTACACAGATTAATATTAACACACTCACTGACACACTGTGTATTTCATGACTCACAGTCAGATAAACCCTGTAAAGTGTAAAACACCCCCACTGTCCTCAGTAATATTAACACACTGACATAGAACACAGATTAATATTAACACACTCACTGACACACTGTGTACATCATGATCCACAGTCAGATACACCCTGTGAAGTGTAAAACACCCCCACTGTCCTCAGTAATATTAACACACTGACAGAGAACACAGATTAATATTAACACACTCACAGACACACTGTGTATATCATGACCCACAGTCAGATACACCCTGTGAAGTCTAAAACACCCCCACTGTCCTCAGGAATATTAACACACTGACAGAGAACACAGATTAATATTAACACACTCACTGACACACTGTGTATATCATGACCCACAGTCAGATAAACCCTGTGAAGTGTAAAACATTCCCACTGTCCTCAGGAATATTAACACACTGACAGAGAACACAGATTAATATTAACACACTCACTGACACACTGTGTATATCATGACTCACAGTCAGATACACCCTGTGAAGTGTAAAACACCCCCACTGTCCTCAGGAATATTAACACACTGACAGAGAACACAGATTAATATTAACACACTCACTGACACACTGTGTATATCATGACCCACAGTCAGATACACCCTGTGAAGTGTAAAACATCCCCACTGTCCTCAGGAATATTAACACACTGACAGAGAACACAGATTAATATTAACACACTCACTGACACACTGTGTACATCATGACCCACAGTCAGATACACCCTGTGAAGTGTAAAACACTCCCACTGTCCTCAGTAATATTAACACACTGACAGAGAACACAGATTAATATTAACAAACTCACTGACACACTGTGTATATCATGACTCACAGTCAGATACACCCGGTGAAGTGTAAAACACCCCCACTGTCCTCAGTAATATTATCACACTGACAGAGAACACAGATTAATATTAACAAACTCACTGACACACTGTGTATATCATGACTCACAGTCAGATACACCCTGTGAAGTGTAAAACACCCCCACCGTCCTCAGGAAGATTAAAACACTGACAGAGAACACAGATTAATATTAACACACTCACTGACACACTGTGAACATCATGACCCACAGTCAGATAAACCCTGTGAAGTGTAAAACACCCCCACTGTCCTCAGCAATATTAACACACTGACAGAGAACACAGATAAATATTAACACACTCACTGACACACTGTGTATATCATGACCAACAGTTAGATACACCCTGTGAAGTGTAAAACAGCCCCACTGTCCTCAGGAATATTAACACACTGACAGAGAACACAGATTAATATTAACACACTCACTGACACACTGTGTACATCATGACCCACAGTCAGATGCACCCTGCGAAGTGTAAAACATCCCCACTGTCCTCAGTAAAATTAACACACTGACAGAGAACACAGATTAATATGAACACACTCACTGACACACTGTGTATATCATGACCCACAGTCAGATACACCCTGTGAAGTGTAAAACACCCCCACTGTCCTCAGGAATATTAACACACTGACAGAGAACACAGATTAATATTAACACACTCACTGACACACTGTGTACATCATGACCCACAGTCAGATACACCCTGTGAAGTGTAAAACACCCCCACTGTCCTCAGGAATATTAACACACTGACAGAGAACACAGATTAATATTAACACACTCACTGACACACTGTGTATATCATGACCCACAGTCAGATACACCCTGTGAAGTGTAAAACACCCCCACTGTCCTCAGTAATATTAACACACTGACAGAGAACACAGATTAATATTAACACACTCACTGACACACTGTGTATATCATGACCCACAGTCAGATACACCCTGTGAAGTGTAACACACCCCCACTGTCCTCAGTAATATTAACACACTGACAGAGAACACAGATTAATATTAACACACTCACTGACACACTGTGTACATCATGACCCACAGTCAGATACACCCTGTGAAGTGTAAAACACCCCCACTGTCCTCAGCAATATTAACACACTGACAGAGAACACAGATTAATATTAACACACTCACTGACACACTGTGTATATCATGACTCACAGTCAGATGCACCCTGTGAAGTGTAAAACACCCCCACTGTCCTCAGGAATATTAACACACTGACAGAGAACACAGATTAATATTAACACACTCACTGACACACTGTGTATATCATGACTCACAGTCAGATACACCCTGTGAAGTGTAAAAGACCCCCACTGTCCTTAGCAATATTTACACACTGACAGAGTACACAGATTAATATTAACACACTCACTGACACACTGTGTATATCATGACTCACAGTCAGATAAACCCTGTGAAGTGTAAAACACCCCCACTGTCCTCAGTAATATTAACACACTGACAGAGAACACAGATTAATATTAACACACTCACTGACACACTGTGTCTTTCATGACTCACAGTCAGATACACCCTGTGAAGTGTAAAAGACCCCCACTGTCCTTAGCAATATTAACACACTGACCGAGTACACAGATTCATATTAACACACTCACTGACACACTGTGTATATCATGACTCACAGTCAGATAAACCCTGTAAAGTGTAAAACACCCCCACTGTCCTCAGTAATATTAACACACTGACAGAGAACACAGATTAATATTAACACACTCACTGACACACTGTGTACATCATGATCCACAGTCAGATACACCCTGTGAAGTGTAAAACACCCCCACTGTCCTCAGTAATATTAACACACTGACAGAGAACACAGATTAATATTAACACACTCACAGACACACTGTGTATATCATGACCCACAGTCAGATACACCCTGTGAAGTCTAAAACACCCCCACTGTCCTCAGGAATATTAACACACTGACAGAGAACACAGATTAATATTAACACACTCACTGACACACTGTGTATATCATGACCCACAGTCAGATAAACCCTGTGAAGTGTAAAACATGCCCACTGTCCTCAGGAATATTAACACACTGACAGAGAACACAGATTAATATTAACACACTCACTGACACACTGTGTATATCATGACTCACAGTCAGATACACCCTGTGAAGTGTAAAACACCCCCACTGTCCTCAGGAATATTAACACACTGACAGAGAACACAGATTAATATTAACACACTCACTGACACACTGTGTATATCATGACCCACAGTCAGATACACCCTGTGAAGTGTAAAACATCCCCACTGTCCTCAGGAATATTAACACACTGACAGAGAACACAGATTAATATTAACACACTCACTGACACACTGTGTACATCATGACCCACAGTCAGATACACCCTGTGAAGTGTAAAACACTCCCACTGTCCTCAGTAATATTAACACACTGACAGAGAACACAGATTAATATTAACAAACTCATTGACACACTGTGTATATCATGACTCACAGTCAGATACACCCGGTGAAGTGTAAAACACCCCCACTGTCCTCAGTAATATTATCACACTGACAGAGAACACAGATTAATATTAACAAACTCACTGACACACTGTGTATATCATGACTCACAGTCAGATACACCCTGTGAAGTGTAAAACACCCCCACCGTCCTCAGGAAGATTAAAACACTGACAGAGAACACAGATTAATATTAACACACTCACTGACACACTGTGAACATCATGACCCACAGTCAGATAAACCCTGTGAAGTGTAAAACACCCCCACTGTCCTCAGGAATATTAACACACTGACAGAGAACACAGATTAATATTAACACACTCACTGACACACTGTGTACATCATGACCCACAGTCAGATGCACCCTGCGAAGTGTAAAACATCCCCACTGTCCTCAGTAAAATTAACACACTGACAGAGAACACAGATTAATATGAACACACTCACTGACACACTGTGTATATCATGACCCACAGTCAGATACACCCTGTGAAGTGTAAAACACCCCCACTGTCCTCAGGAATATTAACACACTGACAGAGAACACAGATTAATATTAACACACTCACTGACACACTGTGTATATCATCACCCACAGTCAGATAAACCCTGTGAAGTGTAAAACACCCCCACTGTCCACAGGAATATTAACACACTGACAGAGAACACAGATTAATATTAACACACTCACTGACACAATGTGTACATCATGACCCACAGTCACAAACACCCTGTGAAGTGTAAAACACCCCCACTGTCCTCAGTAATATTAACACACTGACAGAGAACACAGATTAATATTAACACACTCACTGACACACTGTGTATATCATGACCCACAGTCAGATACACCCTGTGAAGTGTAAAACACCCGCACTGTCCTCAGGAATATTAACACACTGACAGAGAACACAGATAAATATTAACACACTCACTGACACACTGTGTATATCATGACCCACAGTCAGATACACCTTGTGAAGTGTAAAACACCCCCACTGTCCTCAGGAATATTAACACACTGACAGAGAACACAGATTAATATTAACACACTCACTGACACACTGTGTATATCATGTCCCACAGTCAGATACAACCTGTGAAGTGTAAAACACCCCCACCGTCCTCAGGAAGATTAAAACACTGACAGAGAACACAGATTAATATTAACACACTCACTGACACACTGTGAACATCATGACCCACAGACAGATAAACCCTGTGAAGTATAAAACACCCCCACTGTCCTCAGTAATATTAATACACTGACAGAGAACACAGATTAATATTAACACACTCACTGACACATTGTGTATATCATGACCCGCAGTCAGATAAACCCTGTGAAGTGTAAAACACCCCCACTGTCCTCAGGAATATTAACACACTGACAGAGAACACAGATTAATATTAACACACTCACTGACACACTGTGTGTATCATGACCCACAGTCAGATACACATTGTGAAGTGTAAAACATCCCCACTGTCCTCAGGAATATTAACACACTGACAGAGAACACAGATTAATGTTAACACACTCACTGACACACTGTGTATATCATGACCCACAGTCAGATACACCCTGTGAAGTGTAAAACACCCCCACTGTCCTCAGGAATATTAACACACTGACAGAGAACACAGATTAATATTAACACACTCACTGACACACTGTGTGTATCATGACCCACAGTCAGATACACCTTGTGAAGTGTAAAACATCCCCACTGTCCTCAGGAATATTAACACACTGACAGAGAACACAGATTAATGTTAACACACTCACTGACACACTGTGTATATCATGACCCACAGTCAGATACACCTTGTGAAGTGTAAAACACCCCCACTGTCCTCAGGAATATTAACACACTGACAGTGAACAAAGATTAATATTAACACACTCACTGACACACTGTGTATATCATGACCCACAGTCAGACACACCCTGTGAAGTGTAAAACACCCCCACTGTCCTCAGCAATATTAACACACTGACAGAGAACACAGATATATATTAACACACTCACTGACACACTGTGTATATCATGACCAACAGTTAGATACACCCTGTGAAGTGTAAAACACCCCCACTGTCCTCAGGAATATTAACACACTGACAGAGAACACAGATTAATATTAACACACTCACTGACACACTGTGTACATCATGACCCACAGTCAGATGCACCCTGCGAGGTGTAAAACATCCCCAGTGTCCTCAGTAAAATTAACACACTGACAGAGAACACAGATTAATATGAACACACTCACTGACACACTGTGTATATCATGACCCACAGTCAGATACACCCTGTGAAGTGTAAAACACCCCCACTGTCCTCAGGAATATTAACACACTGACAGAGAACACAGATTAATATTAACACACTCACTGACACACTGTGTATATCATGACCCACAGTCAGATAAACCCTGTGAAGTGTAAAACACCCCCACTGTCCACAGGAATATTAACACACTGACAGAGAACACAGATTAATATTAACACACTCACTGACACAATGTGTACATCATGACCCACAGTCACAAACACCCTGTGAAGTGTAAAACACCCCCACTGTCCTCAGTAATATTAACACACTGACAGAGAACACAGATTAATATTAACACACTCACTGACAAACTGTGTATATCATGACCCACAGTCAGATACACCCTGTGAAGTGTAAAACACCCGCACTGTCCTCAGGAATATTAACACACTGACAGAGAACACAGATTAATATTAACACACTCACTGACACACTGTGTATATCATGACCCACAGTCAGATACACCTTGTGAAGTGTAAAACACCCCCACTGTCCTCAGGAATATTAACACACTGACAGAGAACACAGATTAATATTAACACACTCACTGACACACTGTGTATATCATGACCCACAGTCAGATACAACCTGTGAAGTGTAAAACACCCCCACCGTCCTCAGGAAGATTAAAACACTGACAGAGAACACAGATTAATATTAACACACTCACTGACACACTGTGAACATCATGACCCACAGTCAGATAAACCCTGTGAAGTATAAAACACCCCCACTGTCCTCAGTAATATTAACACACTGACAGAGAACACAGATTAATATTAACACACTCACTGACACACTGTGTATATCATGACCTACAGTCAGATACACCCTGTGAAGTGTAAAACACCCCCACTGTCCTCAGGAATATAAACACACTGACAGAGAACACAGATTAATATTAACACACTCACTGACACACTGTGTATATCATGACCCACAGTCAGATACACCCGGTGAAGTGTAAAACACCCCCACTGTCCTCAGTAATATTTACACACTGACAGAGAACACAGATTAATAATAACACACTCACTGACACACTGTGTACATCATGACCCACAGTCAGATACACCCTGTGAAGTGTAAAACACCCCCACTGTCCTCAGGAATATTAACACACTGACAGAGAACACAGATTAATATTAACACACTCACTGACACACTGTGTACATCATGACCCACAGTCAGATACACCCTGTGAAGTGCAAAACACCCCCACTGTCCTCAGTAATATTAACACACTGACAGAGAACACAGATTAATATTAACACACTCACTGACACACTGTGTGTATCATGACCCACAGTCAGATACACCTTGTGAAGTGTAAAACATCCCCACTGTCCTCAGGAATATTAACACACTGACAGAGAACACAGATTAATGTTAACACACTCACTGACACACTGTGTATATCATGACCCACAGTCAGATACACCCTGTGAAGTGTAAAACACCCCCACTGTCCTCAGGAATATTAACACACTGACAGAGAACACAGATTAATATTAACACACTCACTGACACACTGTGTGTATCATGACCCACAGTCAGATACACCTTGTGAAGTGTAAAACATCCCCACTGTCATCAGGAATATTAACACACTGACAGAGAACACAGATTAATGTTAACACACTCACTGACACACTGTGTATATCATGACCCACAGTCAGATACACCTTGTGAAGTGTAAAACACCCCCACTGTCCTCAGGAATATTAACACACTGACAGTGAACAAAGATTAATATTAACACACTCACTGACACACTGTGTATATCATGACCCACAGTCAGACACACCCTGTTAAGTGTAAAACACCCCCACTGTCCTCAGGAATATTAACACACTGACAGAGAACACAGATTAATATTAACACACTCACTGACACACTGTGTATATCATGACCCACAGTCAGATACACCCTGTGAAGTGTAAAACACCCCCACTGTCCTCAGGAAGATTAAAACACTGACAGAGAACACAGATAAATATTAACACACTCACTGACACACTGTGTATATCATGACCCACAGTCAGATACACCCTGTGAAGTGTAAAACACCCCCACTGTCCTCAGTAATATTAACACACTGACAGAGAACACAGATTAATATTAACACACTCACTGACACACTGTGTGTATCATGACCCACAGTCAGATACACCTTGTGAAGTGTAAAACATCCCCACTGTCCTCAGGAATATTAACACACTGACAGAGAACACAGATTAATGTTAACACACTCACTGACACACTGTGTATATCATGACCCACAGTCAGATACACCTTGTGAAGTGTAAAACATCCCCACTGTCCTCAGGAATATTAACACACTGACAGAGAACACAGATTAATATTAACACACTCACTGACACACTGTGTGTATCATGACCCACAGTCAGATACACCTTGTGAAGTGTAAAACATCCCCACTGTCCTCAGGAATATTAACACACTGACAGAGAACACAGATTAATGTTAACACACTCACTGACACACTGTGTATATCATGACCCACAGTCAGATACACCTTGTGAAGTGTAAAACACCCCCACTGTCCTCAGGAATATTAACACACTGACAGAGAACAAAGATTAATATTAACACACTCACTGACACACTGTGTATATCATGACCCACAGTCAGACACACCCTGTTAAGTGTAAAACACCCCCACTGTCCTCAGGAATATTAACACACTGACAGAGAACACAGATTAATATTAACACACTCACTGACACACTGTGTATATCATGACCCACAGTCAGATACACCCTGTGAAGTGTAAAACACCCCCACTGTCCTCAGTAATATTAACACACTGACAGAGAAAACTGATTAATATTAACACACTCACTGACACACTGTGTATATCATGACCCACAGTTAGATACACCCTGTGAAGAGTAAAACACCCCCACTGTCCTCAGGAATATTAACACACTGACAGAGAACACAGATTAATATTAACACACTCACTGACACACTGTGTATATCATGACTCACAGTCAGATACACCCTGTGAAGTGTAAAAGACCCCCACTGTCCTTAGCAATATTTACACACTGACAGAGTACACAGATTAATATTAACACACTCACTGACACACTGTGTATATCATGACTCACAGTCAGATAAACCCTGTGAAGTGTAAAACACCCCCACTGTCCTCAGTAATATTAACACACTGACAGAGAACACAGATTAATATTAACACACTCACTGACACACTGTGTCTTTCATGACTCACAGTCAGATACACCCTGTGAAGTGTAAAAGACCCCCACTGTCCTTAGCAATATTAACACACTGACAGAGTACACAGATTAATATTAACACACTCACTGACACACTGTGTATATCATGACTCACAGTCAGATAAACCCTGTAAAGTGTAAAACACCCCCACTGTCCTCAGTAATATTAACACACTGACAGAGAACACAGATTAATATTAGCACACTCACTGACACACTGTGTACATCATGATCCACAGTCAGATACACCCTGTGAAGTGTAAAACACCCCCACTGTCCTCAGGAATATTAACACACTGACAGAGAACACAGATTAATATTAACACACTCACTGACACACTGTGTGTATTATGACCCACAGTCAGATACACCTTGTGAAGTGTAAAACATCCCCACTGTCCTCAGGAATATTAACACACTGACAGAGAACACAGATTAATGTTAACACACTCACTGACACACTGTGTATATCATGACCCACAGTCAGATACACCTTGTGAAGTGTAAAACACCCCCACTGTCCTCAGGAATATTAACACACTGACAGAGAACAAAGATTAATATTAACACACTCACTGACACACTGTGTATATCATGACCCACAGTCAGACACACCCTGTTAAGTGTAAAACACCCCCACTGTCCTCAGGAATATTAACACACTGACAGAGAACACAGATTAATATTAACACACTCACTGACACACTGTGTATATCATGACCCACAGTCAGATACACCCTGTGAAGTGTAAAACACCCCCACTGTCCTCAGTAATATTAACACACTGACAGAGAACACAGATTAATATTAACACACTCACTGACACACTGTGTATATCATGACCCACAGTTAGATACACCCTGTGAAGAGTAAAACACCCCCACTGTCCTCAGGAATATTAACACACTGACAGAGAACACAGATTAATATTAACACACTCACTGACACACTGTGTATATCATGACTCACAGTCAGATACACCCTGTGAAGTGTAAAAGACCCCCACTGTCCTTAGCAATATTTACACACTGACAGAGTACACAGATTAATATTAACACACTCACCGACACACTGCGTATATCATGACTCACAGTCAGATAAACCCTGTGAAGTGTAAAACACCCCCACTGTCCTCAGTAATATTAACACACTGACAGAGAACACAGATTAATATTAACACACTCACTGACACACTGTGTCTTTCATGACTCACAGTCAGATACACCCTGTGAAGTGTAAAAGACCCCCACTGTCCTTAGCAATATTAACACACTGACAGAGTACACAGATTAATATTAACACACTCACTGACACACTGTGTATATCATGACTCACAGTCAGATAAACCCTGTAAAGTGTAAAACACCCCCACTGTCCTCAGTAATATTAACACACTGACAGAGAACACAGATTAATATTAGCACACTCACTGACACACTGTGTACATCATGATCCACAGTCAGATACACCCTGTGAAGTGTAAAACACCCCCACTGTCCTCAGTAATATTAACACACTGACAGAGAACACAGATTAATATTAACACACTCACAGTCACACTGTGTATATCATGACCCACAGTCAGATACACCCTGTGAAGTCTAAAACACCCCCACTATCCTCAGGAATATTAACACACTGACAGAGAACACAGATTAGTATTAACACACTCACTGACACACTGTGTATATCATGACCCACAGTCAGATAAACCCGGTGAAGTGTAAAACATTCCCACTGTCCTCAGGAATATTAACACACTGACAGAGAACACAGATTAATATTAACACACTCACTGACACACTGTGTATATCATGACTCACAGTCAGATACACCCTGTGAAGTGTAAAACACCCCCACTGTCCTCAGGAATATTAACACACTGAGAGAGAACACAGATTAATATTAACACACTCACTGACACACTGTGTTTTTCATGACCCACAGTCAGATACACCCTGTGAAGTGTAAAACATCCCCACTGTCCTCAGGAATATTAACACACTGACAGAGAACACAGATTAATATTAACACACTCACTGACACACTGTGTACATCATGACCCACAGTCAGATACACCCTGTGAAGTGTAAAACACTCCCACTGTCCTCAGTAATATTAACACACTGACAGAGAACACAGATTAATATTAACAAACTCACTGACACACTGTGTATATCATGACTCACAGTCAGATACACCCGGTGAAGTGTAAAACACCCCCACTGTCCTCAGTAATATTATCACACTGACAGAGAACACAGATTAATATTAACAAACTCACTGACACACTGTGTATACCATGACTCACAGTCAGATACACCCTGTGAGGTGTAAAACACCCCCACCGTCCTCAGGAAGATTAAAACACTGACAGAGAACACAGATTAATATTAACACACTCACTGACACACTGTGAACATCATGACCCACAGTCAGATAAACCCTGTGAAGTGTAAAACACCCCCACTGTCCTCAGCAATATTAACACACTGACAGAGAACACAGATAAATATTAACACACTCACTGACACACTGTGTATATCATCACCCACAGTCAGATAAACCCTGTGAAGTGTAAAACACCCCCACTGTCCACAGGAATATTAACACACTGACAGAGAACACAGATTAATATTAACACACTCACTGACACAATGTATACATCATGACCCACAGTCAGATACACCCTGTGAAGTGTAAAACACCCCCACTGTCCTCAGGAATATTAACACACTGACAGAGAACACAGATAAATATTAACACACTCACTGACACACTGTGTATATCATGACCCACAGTCAGATACACACTGTGAAGTGTAAAACACCCCCACTGTCCTCAGGAATATTAACACACTGACAGAGAACACAGATTAATATTAACACACTCACTGACACACTGTGTATATCATGACCCACAGTCAGATACACCCTGTGAAGTGTAAAACACCCCCACCGTCCTCAGGAAGATTAAAACACTGACAGAGAACACAGATTAATATTAACACACTCACTGACACACTGTGAACATCATGACCCACAGTCAGATAAACCCTGTGAAGTATAAAACACCCCCACTGTCCTCAGTAATATTAACACACTGACAGAGAACACAGATTAATATTAACACACTCACTGACACACTGTGTATATCATGACCCACAGTCAGATACACCCTGTGAAGTGTAAAACACCCCCACTGTCCTCAGGAATATTAACACACTGACAGAGAACACAGATTAATATTAACACACTCACTGACACACTGTGTATATCATGACCCACAGTCAGATACACCCGGTGAAGTGTAAAATACCCCCACTGTCCTCAGTAATATTTACACACTGACAGAGAACACAGATTAATAATAACACACTCACTGACACACTGTGTACATCATGACCCACAGTCAGATACACCCTGTGAAGTGTAAAACACCCCCACTGTCCTCAGGAATATTAACACACTGACAGAGAACACAGATTAATATTAACACACTCACTGACACACTGTGTGTATCATGACCCACAGTCAGATACACCTTGTGAAGTGTAAAACATCCCCACTGTCCTCAGGAATATTAACACACTGACAGAGAACACAGATTAATGTTAACACACTCACTGACACACTGTGTATATCATGACCCACAGTCAGATACACCTTGTGAAGTGTAAAACACCCCCACTGTCCTCAGGAATATTAACACACTGACAGAGAACAAAGATTAATATTAACACACTCACTGACACACTGTGTATATCATGACTCACAGTCAGACACACCCAGTTAAGTGTAAAACACCCCCACTGTCCTCAGGAATATTAACACACTGACAGAGAACACAGATTAATATTAACACACTCACTGACACACTGTGTATATCATGACCCACAGTCAGATACACCCTGTGAAGTGTAAAACACCCCCACTGTCCTCAGGAAGATTAAAACACTGACAGAGAACACAGATACATATTAACACACTCACTGACACACTGTGTATATCATGACCCACAGTCAGATACACCCTGTGAAGTGTAAAACACCCCCACTGTCCTCAGTAATATTAACACACTGACAGAGAACACAGATTAATATTAACACACTCACTGACACACTGTGTGTATCATGACCCACAGTCAGATACACCTTGTGAAGTGTAAAACATCCCCACTGTCCTCAGGAATATTAACACACTGACAGAGAACACAGATTAATGTTAACACACTCACTGACACACTGTGTATATCATGACCCACAGTCAGATACACCTTGTGAAGTGTAAAACATCCCCGCTGTCCTCAGGAATATTAACACACTGACAGAGAACACAGATTAATGTTAACACACTCACTGACACACTGTGTATATCATGACCCACAGTCAGATACACCCTGTGAAGTGTAAAACACCCCCACTGTCCTCAGGAATATTAACACACTGACAGAGAACACAGATTAATATTAACACACTCACTGACACACTGTGTGTATCATGACCCACAGTCAGATACACCTTGTGAAGTGTAAAACATCCCCTCTGTCCTCAGGAATATTAACACACAGACAGAGAACACAGATTAATGTTAACACAATCACTGACACACTGTGTATATCATGACCCACAGTCAGATACACCTTGTGAAGTGTAAAGCACCCCCACTGTCCTCAGGAATATTAACACACTGACAGAGAACAAAGATTAATATTAACACACTCACTGACACACTGTGTATATCATGACCCACAGTCAGACACACCCTGTTAAGTGTAAAACACCCCCACTGTCCTCAGGAATATTAACACACTGACAGAGAACACAGATTAATATTAACACACTCACTGACACACTGTGTATATCATGACCCACAGTCAGATACACCCTGTGAAGTGTAAAACACCCCCACTGTCCTCAGGAAGATTAAAACACTGACAGAGAACACAGATAAATATTAACACACTCACTGAAACACTGTGTATATCATGAATCACAGTCAGATACACCCTGTGAAGTGTAAAACACCCCCACTGTCCTCAGTAATATTAACACACTGACAGAGAACACAGATTAATATTAACACACTCACTGACACACTGTGTATATCATGACCCACAGTTAGATACACCCTGTGAAGAGTAAAACACCCCCACTGTCCTCAGGAATATTAACACACTGACAGAGAACACAGATTAATATTAACACACTCACTGACACACTGTGTATATCATGACCCACAGTCAGATACCCCCTGTGAAGTGTAAAACACCCCCACTGTCCTCAGGAATATTAACACACTGACAGAGAACACAGATTAATATTAACACACTCACTGACACACTGTGTACATCATGACCCACAGTCAGATGCACCCTGTGAAGTGTGAAACATCCCCACTGTCCTCAGTAATATTAACACACTGACAGAGAACACAGATTAATATTAACACACTCACTGACACACTGTGTATCTCATGACCCACAGTCAGATAAACCCTGTGAAGTGTAAAACACCCCCACTGTCCTCAGTAATATTAACACACTGTCAGAGAACACAGATTAATATTAACACACTCACTGACACACTGTGTATATCATCACCCACAGTCAGATAAACCCTGTGAAGTGTAAAACACCCCCACTGTCCTCAGTAATATTAACACACTGACAGAGAACACAGATAAATATTAACACACTCACTGACACACTGTGTACATCATGACCCACAGTCAGATACACCCTGTGAAGTGTAAAATACCCCCACTGTCCTCAGAAATATTAACACACTGAATGAGAACACAGATTAATATTAACACACTCACTGACACACTGTGTATATCATGACCCACAGTCAGATACACCCTGTGAAGTGTAAAACACCCCCACTGTCCTCAGCAATATTAACACACTGACAGAGAACACAGATTAATATTAACACACTCACTGACACACTGTGTATATCATGACTCACAGTCAGATACACCCTGTGACGTGTAAAACACCCCCACTGTCCTCAGGAATAATAACACACTGACAGAGAACACAGATTAATATTAACACACTCACTGACACACTGTGTATATCATGACTCACAGTCAGATACACCCTGTGAAGTGTAAAAGACCCCCACTGTCCTTAGCAATATTTACACACTGACAGAGTACACAGATTAATATTAACACACTCACTGACACACTGTGTATATCATGACTCACAGTCAGATAAACCCTGTGAAGTGTAAAACACCCCCACTGTCCTCAGTAATATTAACACACTGACAGAGAACACAGATTAATATTAACACACTCACTGACACACTGTGTATATCATGACTCACAGTCAGATACACCCTGTGACGTGTAAAACACCCCCACTGTCCTCAGGAATAATAACACACTGACAGAGAACACAGATTAATATTAACACACTCACTGACACACTGTGTATATCATGACTCACAGTCAGATACACCCTGTGAAGTGTAAAAGACCCCCACTGTCCTTAGCAATATTTACACACTGACAGAGTACACAGATTAATATTAACACACTCACTGACACACTGTGTATATCATGACTCACAGTCAGATAAACCCTGTGAAGTGTAAAACACCCCCACTGTCCTCAGTAATATTAACACACTGACAGAGAACACAGATTAATATTAACACACTCACTGACACACTGTGTATATCATGACTCACAGTCAGATAAACCCTGTAAAGTGTAAAACACCCCCACTGTCCTCAGTAATATTAACACACTGACAGAGAACACAGATTAATATTAACACACTCACTGACACACTGTGTACATCATGATCCACAGTCAGATACACCCTGTGAAGTGTAAAACACCCCCACTGTCCTCAGTAATATTAACACACTGACAGAGAACACAGATTAATATTAACACACTCACTGACACACTGTGTATATCATGACCCACAGTCAGATACACCCTGTGAAGTCTAAAACACCCCCACTGTCCTCAGGAATATTAACACACTGACAGAGAACACAGATTAATATTAACACACTCACTGACACACTGTGTATATCATGACCCACAGTCAGATAAACCCTGTGAAGTGTAAAACATTCCCACTGTCCTCAGGAATATTAACACACTGACAGAGAACACAGATTAATATTAACACACTCACTGACACACTGTGTATATCATGACCCACAGTCAGATACACCCTGTGAAGTGTAAAACACCCCCACTGTCCTCAGGAATATTAACACACTGACAGAGAACACAGATTAATATTAACACACTCACTGACACACTGTGTATATCATGACCCACAGTCAGATACACCCTGTGAAGTGTAAAACATCCCCACTGTCCTCAGGAATATTAACACACTGACAGAGAACACTGATTAATATTAACACACTCACTGACACACTGTGTACATCATGACCCACAGTCAGATACACCCTGTGAAGTGTAAAACACTCCCACTGTCCTCAGTAATATTAACACACTGACAGAGAACACAGATTAATATTAACAAACTCACTGACACACTGTGTATATCATGACTCACAGTCAGATACACCCGGTGAAGTGTAAAACACCCCCACTGTCCTCAGTAATATTATCACACTGACAGAGAACACAGATTAATATTAACAAACTCACTGACACACTGTGTATATCATGACTCACAGTCAGATACACCCTGTGAAGTGTAAAACACCCCCACCGTCCTCAGGAAGATTAAAACACTGACAGAGAACACAGATTAATATTAACACACTCACTGACACACTGTGAACATCATGACCCACAGTCAGATAAACCCTGTGAAGTGTAAAACACCCCCACTGTCCTCAGCAATATTAACACACTGACAGAGAACACAGATAAATATTAACACACTCACTGACACACTGTGTATATCATGACCAACAGTTAGATACACCCTGTGAAGTGTAAAACACCCCCACTGTCCTCAGGAATATTAACACACTGACAGAGAACACAGATTAATATTAACACACTCACTGACACACTGTGTATATCATGACCCACAGTCAGATACACCCTGTGAAGTGTAAAACACCCCCACTGTCCTCAGGAATATTAACACACTGACAGAGAACACAGATTAATATTAACACACTCACTGACACACTGTGTATATCATCACCCACAGTCAGATAAATCCTGTGAAGTGTAAAACACCCCCACTGTCCACAGGAATATTAACACACTGACAGAGAACACAGATTAATATTAACACACTCACTGACACAATGTGTACATCATGACCCACAGTCAGATACACCCTGTGAAGTGTAAAACATCCCCACTGTCCTCAGTAATATTAACACACTGACAGAGAACACAGATTAATATTAACACACTCACTGACACACTGTGTATATCATGACCCACAGTCAGATACACCCTGTGAAGTGTAAAACACCCGCACTGTCCTCAGGAATATTAACACACTGACAGAGAACACAGATAAATGTTAACACACTCACTGACACACTGTGTATATCATGACCCACAGTCAGATACACCCTGTGAAGTGTAAAACACCCCCACTGTCCTCAGGAATATTAACACACTGACAGAGAACACAGATTAATATTAACACACTCACTGACACACTGTGTATATCATGACCCACAGTCAGATACACCCTGTGAAGTGTAAAACACCCCCACCGTCCTCAGGAAGATTAAAACACTGACAGAGAACACAGATTAATATTAACACACTCACTGACACACTGTGAACATCATGACCCACAGTCAGATAAACCCTGTGAAGTATAAAACACCCCCACTGTCCTCAGTAATATTAACACACTGACAGAGAACACAGATTAATATTAACACACTCACTGACACACTGTGTATATCATGACCCACAGTCAGATACACCCTGTGAAGTGTAAAACACCCCCACTGGCCTCAGGAATATTAACACACTGACAGAGAACACAGATTAATATTAACACACTCACTGACACACTGTGTATATCATGACCCACAGTCAGATACACCCGGTGAAGTGTAAAACACCCCCACTGTCCTCAGTAATATTTACTCACTGACAGAGAACACAGATTAATAATAACACACTCACTGACACACTGTGTACATCATGACCCACAGTCAGATACACCTTGTGAAGTGTAAAACATCCCCACTGTCCTCAGGAATATTAACACACTGACAGAGAACACAGATTAATGTTAACACACTCACTGACACACTGTGTATATCATGACCCACAGTCAGATGCACCCTGTGAAGTGTAAAACACCCCCACTGTCCTCAGGAATATTAACACACTGACAGAGAACACAGATTAATATTAACACACTCACTGACACACTGTGTATATCATGACCCAGAGTCAGATACACCCTGTGAAGTGTAAAACATCCCCACTGTCCTCAGGAATATTAACACACTGACAGAGAACACAGATTAATGTTAACACACTCACTGACACACTGTGTATATCATGACCCACAGTCAGATACACCTTGTGAAGTGTAAAACACCTCCAATGTCCTCAGTAATATTAACACACTGACAGAGAACACAGATTAATATTAACACACTCACTGACACACTGTGTATATCATGACCCAGAGTCAGATACACCCTGTGAAGTGTAAAACACCCCCACTGTCCTCAGTAATATTAACACACTGACAGAGAACACAGATTAATATTAACACACTCACTGACACACTGTGTACATCATCACCCACATTCAGATAAACCCTGTGAAGTGTAAAACACCCCCACTGTCCTCAGGAATATTAACACACTGACAGAGAACACAGATTAATATTAACACACTCACTGACACACTGTGTATATCATCACCCACAGTCAGATAAACCCTGTGAAGTGTAAAACACCCCCACTGTCCTCAGGAATATTAACACACTGACAGAGAACACAGATTAATATTAACACACTCACTGACACACTGTGTATATCATGACTCACAGTTAGATACACCCTGTGAAGTGTAAAACACCCCCACTGTCCTTAGCAATATTAACACACTGACAGAGAACACAGATTAATATTAACACACTCACTGACACACTGTGTACATCATGACCCACAGTCAGATACACCTTGTGAAGTGTAAAACATCCCCACTGTCCTCAGTAATATTAACACAGCGACAGAGAAAACAGATTAATATTAACACACTCACTGACACACTGTGTTAATCATGACCCAGAGTCAGATACTCCCTGTGAAGTGTAAAACACCCCCACTGTCCTCAGGAATATTAACACACTGACAGAGAACAAAGATTAATATTAACACACTCACTGACACACTGTGTATATCATGACCCACAGTCAGATACACCCTGTGAAGTGTAAAACACCCCCACTGTCCTCAGGAATATTAACACACTGACAGAGAACACAGATTAATATTAACACACTCACTGACACACTGTGTATATCATGACCCACAGTCAGATACACCCTGTGAAGTGTAAAACACCCCCACTGTCCTCAGGAATATTAACACACTGACAGAGAACACAGATTAATATTAACACACTCACTGACACACTGTGTATATCATGACCCACAGTCAGATACACCCTGTGAAGTGTAAAACAGCCCCACTGTCCTCAGTAATATTAACACACTGACAGAGAACACAGATTAATATTAACACTCTCACTGACACACTGTGTATATCATGACCCACAGTCAGATACACCCTGTGAAGTGTAAAACACCCCCACTGTCCTCAGGAATATTAACACACTGACAGAGAACACAGATTAATATTAACACACTCACTGACACACTGTGTACATCATGACCCACAGTCAGATACACCCTGTGAAGTGTAAAACACCCCCACTGTCCTCAGGAATATTAACACACTGACAGAGAACACAGATTACTATTAACACACTCACTGACACACTGTGTATATCATGACCCACAGTCAGATACACCCTGTGAAGTGTAAAAAATTCCCACTGTTCTCAGTAATATTAACACACTGACAGAGAACACAGATTAATATTAACACACTCACTGACAGACTGTGTATATCATGACCCACAGTCAGATATACCCTGTGAAGTGTAAAACACCCCCACTGTCCTCAGGAATATTAACACACTGACAGAGAACACAGATTAATATTAACAAACTCACTGACACACTGTGTACATCATGACCCACAGTCAGATACACCCTGTGAAGTGTAAAACATCCCCCACTGTCCTCAGTAATATTAACACACTGACAGAGAACACAGATTAATATTAACACACTCACTGACACACTGTGTATATCATGACCCACAGTCAGATACACCTTGTGACATGTAAAACACCCCCACTGTCGTCAGTAATATTATCACACTGACAGAGAACACAGATTAATATTAACACACTCACTGACACACTGTGTATATCATGACCCACAGTCAGATACACCCTGTGAAGTGTAAAACACCCCCACTGTCCTCAGGAATATTAACACACTGACAGAGAACACAGATTAATATTAACACACTCACTGACACACTGTGTATATCATGACCCGCAGTCAGATACACCTTGTGAAGTGTAAAACACCCCCACTGTCCTCAGGAATATTAACACACTGACAGAGAACACAAATTAATATTAACACACTCACTGACACACTGTGTACATCATGACCCACAGTCAGATAAAACCTGTGAAGTGTAAAACACCCCCACTGTCCACAGTAATATTAACACACTGACAGAGAACACAGATTAATATTAACACACTCACTGACACACTGTGTATATCATGACCCACAGTCAGATACACCCTGTGAAGTGTAAAACACCCCCACTGTCCTCAGTAATATTAACACACTGACAGAGAACACAGATTAATATTAACACACTCACTGACACACAGTGTATATCACGACCCACAGTCAGATACACCCTGTGAAGTGGAAAACACCCCCACTCTCCTCAGTAATATTAACACACTGACAGAGAACACAGATTAATATTAACAAACTCACTGACACACTGTGTACATCATGACCCACAGTCAGATACACCCTGTGAAGTGTAAAACATCCCCCACTGTCCTCAGTAATATTAACACACTGACAGAGAACACAGATTAATATTAACACACTCACTGACACACTGTGTATATCATGACCCACAGTCAGATACACCTTGTGAAGTGTAAAACACCCCCACTGTCGTCAGTAATATTATCACACTGACAGAGAACACAGATTAATATTAACACACTCACTGACACACTGTGTATATCATGACCCACAGTCAGATACACCCTGTGAAGTGTAAAATACCCCCACTGTCCTCAGGAATATTAACACACTGACAGAGAACACAGATTAATATTAACACACTCACTGACACACTGTGTATATCATGACCCGCAGTCAGATACACCTTGTGAAGTGCAAAACACCCCCACTGTCCTCAGGAATATTAACACACTGACAGAGAACACAAATTAATATTAACACACTCACTGACACACTGTGTACATCATGACCCACAGTCAGATAAAACCTGTGAAGTGTAAAACACCCCCACTGTCCACAGTAATATTAACACACTGACAGAGAACACAGATTAATATTAACACACTCACTGACACACTGTGTATATCATGACCCACAGTCAGATACACCCTGTGAAGTGTAAAACACCCCCACTGTCCTCAGTAATATTAACACACTGACAGAGAACACAGATTAATATTAACACACTCACTGACACACTGTGTATATCACGACCCACAGTCAGATACACCCTGTGAAGTGGAAAACACCCCCACTGTCCTCAGTAATATTAACACACTGACAGAGAACACAGATTAATATTAACACACTCACTGACACACTGTGTATATCATGACCCACAGTCAGATAAACCCTGTGAAGTGTAAAACACCCCCACTGTCCTCAGGAATATTAACACACTGACAGAGAACACAGATTAATATTAACACACTCACTGACACACTGTGTATATCATGACCCACAGTCAGATACACCCTGTGAAGTGTAAAACACCCCCACTGTCCTCAGGAATATTAACACACTGACAGAGAACACAGATTAATATTAACACACTCACTGACACACTGTGTATATCATGACCCACAGTCAGATACACCCTGTGAAGTGTAAAACACCCCCACTGTCCTCAGTAATATTAACACACTGACAGAGAACACAGATTAATATTAACACACTCACTGACACACTGTGTACATCATGACCCACAGCCAGATACGCCCTGTGAAGTGTAAAACACCCCCACTGTCCTTAGCAATATTAACACACTGACAGAGAACACAGATTAATATTAACACACTCACTGACACACTGTGTATATCATGACTCACAGTCAGATACACCCGGTGAAGTGTAAAACACCCCCACTGTCCTCAGTAATATTAACACACTGCCAGAGAACACAGATTAATATTAACACACTCACTGACACACTGTGTACATCATGACCCACAGTCAGATACACTCTGTGAAGTGTAAAACACCCCCACTGTCCTCAGTAATATTAACACACTGACAGAGAACACAGATTAATATTAACACACTCACTGGCACACTGTGTACATCATGACCCACAGTCAGATACACCCCGTGAAGTGTAAAACACCCCCACTGTCCTCAGTAATATTAACACACTGACAGAGAACACAGATTAATATTAACACAATCACTGACACACTGTGTATGTCATGACCCACAGTCAGATACACCCTGTGAAGTGTAAAACACCCCCACTGTCCTCAGGAATATTAACACACTGACAGAGAACACAGATTAATATTAACACACTCACTGACACACTGTGTATATCATGACCCACAGTCAGATAAACCCTGTGAAGTGTAAAACACCCCCACTGTCCTCAGTAATATTAACACACTGACAGAGAACACAGATTAATATTAACACACTCACTGACACACTGTGTATATCATGACCCACAGTCAGATACACCCTGTGAAGTGTAAAACACCCCCACTGTCCTCAGGAATATTAACACACTGACAAAGAACACAGATTAATATTATCACACTCACTGACACACTGTGTATATCATGACCCACAGTCAGATACACCCTGTGAAGTGTAAAACACCCCCACTGTCCTCAGGAATATTAACACACTGACAGAGAACACAGATTAATATTAACAGACTCACTGACACACTGTGTACATCATGACCCACAGTCAGATACACCCTGTGAAGTGTAAAACACCCCCACTGTCCTCAGTAATATTAACACACTGACAGAGAACACAGATTAATATTAACACACTCACTGACACACTGTGTATATCATGACCCGCAGTCAGATACACCTTGTGAAGTGTAAAACACCCCCACTGTCCTCAGGAATATTAACACACTGACAGAGTACACAAATTAATATTAACACACTCACTGACACACTGTGTACATCATGACCCACAGTCAGATAAAACCTGTGAAGTGTAAAACACCCCCACTGTCCACAGTAATATTAACACACTGACAGAGAACACAGATTAATATTAACACACTCACTGACACACTGTGTATATCATGACCCACAGTCAGATACACCCTGTGAAGTGTAAAACACCCCCACTGTCCTCAGTAATATTAACACACTGACAGAGAACACAGATTAATATTAACACACTCACTGACACACTGTGTATATCACGACCCACAGTCAGATACACCCTGTGAAGTGGAAAACACCCCCACTGTCCTCAGTAATATTAACACACTGACAGAGAACACAGATTAATATTAACACACTCACTGACACACTGTGTATATCATGACCCACAGTCAGATAAACCCTGTGAAGTGTAAAACACCCCCACTGTCCTCAGGAATATTAACACACTGACAGAGAACACAGATTAATATTAACACACTCACTGACACACTGTGTATATCATGACCCACAGTCAGATACACCCTGTGAAGTGTAAAACACCCCCACTGTCCTCAGGAATATTAACACACTGACAGAGAACACAGATTAATATTAACACACTCACTGACACACTGTGTACATCATGACCCACAGTCAGATACACCCTGTGAAGTGTAAAACACCCCCACTGTCCTCAGTAATATTAACACACTGACAGAGAACACAGATTAATATTAACACACTCACTGACACACTGTGTACATCATGACCCACAGCCAGATACGCCCTGTGAAGTGTAAAACACCCCCACTGTCCTTAGCAATATTAACACACTGACAGAGAACACAGATTAATATTAACACACTCACTGACACACTGTGTATATCATGACTCACAGTCAGATACACCCGGTGAAGTGTAAAACACCCCCACTGTCCTCAGTAATATTAACACACTGCCAGAGAACACAGATTAATATTAACACACTCACTGACACACTGTGTACATCATGACTCACAGTCAGATACACTCTGTGAAGTATAAAACACCCCCACTGTCCTCAGTAATATTAACACACTGACAGAGAACACAGATTAATATTAACACACTCACTGACACACTGTGTACATCATGACCCACAGTCAGATACACCCCGTGAAGTGTAAAACACCCCCACTGTCCTCAGTAATATTAACACACTGACAGAGAACACAGATTAATATTAACACAATCACTGACACACTGTGTATGTCATGACCCACAGTCAGATACACCCTGTGAAGTGTAAAACACCCCCACTGTCCTCAGGAATATTAACACACTGACAGAGAACACAGATTAATATTAACACACTCACTGACACACTGTGTATATCATGACCCACAGTCAGATAAACCCTGTGAAGTGTAAAACACCCCCACTGTCCTCAGTAATATTAACACACTGACAGAGAACACAGATTAATATTAACACACTCACTGACACACTGTGTATATCATGACCCACAGTCAGATACACCCTGTGAAGTGTAAAACACCCCCACTGTCCTCAGGAATATTAACACACTGACAAAGAACACAGATTAATATTATCACACTCACTGACACACTGTGTATATCATGACCCACAGTCAGATACACCCTGTGAAGTGTAAAACACCCCCACTGTCCTCAGGAATATTAACACACTGACAGAGAACACAGATTAATATTAACAGACTCACTGACACACTGTGTACATCATGACCCACAGTCAGATACACCCTGTGAAGTGTAAAACACCCCCACTGTCCTCAGTAATATTAACACACTGACAGAGAACACAGATTAATATTAACACACTCACTGACACACTGTGTACATCATGACCCACAGTCAGATACACCCTGTGAAGTGTAAAACACCCCCACTGTCCTCAGGAATATTAACACACTGACAGAGAACACAGATTAATATTAACACACTCACTGACACACTGTGTATATCATGACCCACAGTCAGATACACCCTGTGAAGTGTAAAACACCCCCACTGTCCTCAGGAATATTAACACACTGACAGAGAACACAGATTAATATTGACACACTCACTGACACACTGTGTATATCATGACCCACAGTCAGATACACCCTGTGAAGTGTAAAACACCCCCACTGTCCTCAGGAATATTAACACACTGACAGAGAACACAGATTAATATTAACACACTCACTGACACACTGTGTATATCATGACCCACAGTCAGATACACCCGGTGAAGAGTAAAACTCCCCACTGTCCTCAGTAATATTAACACACTGACAGAGAACACAGATTAATATTAACACACTCACTGACACACTGTGTATATCATGACCCACAGTCAGATACACCCGGTGAAGTGTAAAACACCCCCACTGTCCTCAGTAATATTAACACACTGACAGAGAACACAGATTAATATTAACACACTCACTGACACACTGTGTACATCATGACCCACAGTCAGATACACCCCGTGAAGTGTAAAACACCCCCACTGTCCTCAGTAATATTAACACACTGACAGAGAACACAGATTAATATTAACACACTCACTGACACACTGTGTATGTCATGACCCACAGTCAGATACACCCTGTGAAGTGTAAAACACCCCCACTGTCCTCAGGAATATTAACACACTGACAGAGAACACAGATTAATATTAACACACTCACTGACACACTGTGTATATCATGACCCACAGTCAGATAAACCCTGTGAAGTGTAAAACACCCCCACTGTCCTCAGTAATATTAACACACTGACAGAGAACACAGATTAATATTAACACACTCACTGACACACTGTGTATATCATGACCCACAGTCAGATACACCCTGTGAAGTGTAAAACACCCCCACTGTCCTCAGGAATATTAACACACTGACAGAGAACACAGATTAATATTAACACACTCACTGACACACTGTGTATATCATGACCCACAGTCATATACACCCTGTGAAGTGTAAAACACCCCCACTGTCCTCAGGAATATTAACACACTGACAGAGAACACAGATTAATATTAACAGACTCACTGACACACTGTGTACATCATGACCCACAGTCAGATACACCCTGTGAAGTGTAAAACACCCCCACTGTCCTCAGTAATATTAACACACTGACAGAGAACACAGATTAATATTAACACACTCACTGACACACTGTGTACATCATGACCCACAGTCAGATACACCCTGTGAAGTGTAAAACACCCCCACTGTCCTCAGGAATATTAACACACTGACAGAGAACACAGATTAATATTAACACACTCACTGACACACTGTGTATATCATGACCCACAGTCAGATAAACCCTGTGAAGTGTAAAACACCCCCACTGTCCTCAGGAATATTAACACACTGACAGAGAACACAGATTAATATTAACACACTCACTGACACAATGTGTATATCATGACCCACAGTCAGATACACCCTGTGAAGTGTAAAACACCCCCACTGTCCTCAGGAATATTAACACACTGACAGAGAACACAGATTAATATTAACACACTCACTGACACACTGTGTATATCATGACCCACAGTCAGATACACCCGGTGAAGTGTAAAACACCCCACTGTCCTCAGTAATATTTACACACTGACAGAGAACACAGATTAATATTAACACACTCACTGACACACTGTGTATATCATGACCCACAGTCAGATACACCCGGTGAAGTGTAAAACACCCCCACTGTCCTCAGTAATATTAACACACTGACAGAGAACACAGATTAATATTAACACACTCACTGACACACTGTGTACATCATGACCCACAGTCAGATACACCCTGTGAAAGTGTAAAACACCCCCACTGTCCTCAGGAATATTAACACACTGACAGAGAACACAAAAAAATATTAACAGACTCACTGACACACTGTGTATATCATGACTCACAGTCAGATACACCCTGTGAAGTGTAAAACACCCCCACTGTCCTTAGCAATATTAACACAATGACAGAGAACACAGATTAATATTAACACACTCACTGACACACTGTGTATATCATGACTCACAGTCAGATAAACCCTGTGAAGTGTAAAACACCCCCACTGTCCTCAGTAATATTAACACACTGACAGAGAACACAGATTAATATTAACACACTCACTGACACACTGTGTATATCATGACCCACTGTCAGATACACCCTGTGAAGTGTAAAACACCCCCACTGTACTCAGTAATATTAACACACTGACAGAGAATACAGATTAATATTAACACACTCACTGACACACTGTGTACATCATGATCCACAGTCAGGTACACCCTGTGAAGTGTAAAACACCCCCACTGTCCTCAGGAATATTAACACACTGACAGAGAACACAGATTAATATTAACACACTCACTGACACACTGTGTTAATCATGACCCAGAGTCAGATACACCCTGTGAAGTGTAAAACATTCCCACTGTCCTCAGGAATATTAACACACTGACAGAGAACACAGATTAATATTAACACACTCACTGACACACTGTGTTAATCATGACCCAGAGTCAGATACACCCTGTGAAGTGTAAAACATTCCCACTGTCCTCAGGAATATTAACACACTGACAGAGAACACAGATTAATATTAACACACTCACTGACACACTGTGTATATCATGACCCACAGTCAGATACACCCTGTGAAGTGTAAAACACCCCCACTGTCCTCAGTAATATTAACACACTGACAGAGAACACAGATTAATATTAACACACTCACTGACACACTGTGTATATCATGACCCACAGTCAGATACACCTTGTGAAGTGTAAAACACCCCCACTGTCCTCAGGAATATTAACACACAGACAGAGAACACAGATTAATATTAACACACTCACTGTCACACTGTGTATATCATGACCTACAGTCAGATAAACCCTGTGAAGTGTAAAACACCCCCACTGTCCTCAGTAATATTAACACACTGACAGAGAACACAGATTAATATTAACACACTCACTGACACACTGTGTATATCATGACCCACAGTCAGATACACCCTGTGAAGTGTAAAACACCCCCACTGTCCTCAGTAATATTAACACACTGACAGAGAACACAGATTAATATTAACACACTCACTGACACACTGTGTTAATCATGACCCACAGTCAGATAAACCCTGTGAAGTGTAAAACACCCCCACTGTCCTCAGTAATATTAACACACTGACAGAGAACACAGATTAATATTAACACACTCACTGACACACTGTGAACATCATGACCCACAGCCAGATACACCCTGTGAAGTGTAAAACACCCCCACTGTCCTTAGCAATATTAACACACTGACAGAGAACACAGATTAATATTAACACACTCACTGACACACTGTGTACATCATGACTCACAGTCAGATACACCCGGTGAAGTGTAAAACACCCCCACTGTCCTCAGTAATATTAACACACTGACAGAGAACACAGATTAATATTAACACACTCACTGACACACTGTGTACATCATGAACCACAGTCAGATACACCCCGTGAAGTGTAAAACACCCCCACTGTCCTCAGTAATATTAACACACTGACAGAGAACACAGATTAATATTAACACACTCACTGACACACTGTGTATATCATGACCCACAGTCAGATACACCCTGTGAAGTGTAAAACACCCCCACTGTCCTCAGTAATATTAACACACTGACAGAGAACACAGATTAATATTAACACACTCACTGACACACTGTGTATATCATGACCCACAGTCAGATAAACCCTGTGAAGTGTAAAACACCCCCACTGTCGTCAGTAATATTAACACACTGACAGAGAACACAGATTAATATTAACACACTCACTGACACACTGTGTATATCATGACCCACAGCCAGATACACCCTGTGAAGTGTAAAACACCCCCACTGTCCTTAGCAATATTAACACACTGACAGAGAACACAGATTAATATTAACACACTCACTGACACACTATGAACATCATGACCCACAGCCAGATACACCCTGTGAAGTGTAAAACACCCCCACTGTCCTTAGCAATATTAACACACTGACAGAGAACACAGATTAATATTAACACACTCACTGACACACTGTGTACATCATGATTCACAGTCAGATTCACCCGCAGAAGTGTAAAACACCCCCACTGTCCTCAGTAATATTACCACACTGACAGAGAACACAGATTAATATTAACACACTCACTGACACACTGTGTACATCATGACCCACAGTCAGATACACCCCGTGAAGTGTAAAACACCCCCACTGTCCTCAGTAATATTAACACACTGACAGAGAACACAGATTAATATTAACACACTCACTGACACACTGTGTATATCATGACCCACAGTCAGATACACCCTGTGAAGTGTAAAACACCCCCACTGTCCTCAGTAATATTAACACACTGACAGAGAACACAGATTAATCTTAACACACTCACTGACACACTGTGAACATCATGACCCACAGCCAGATACACCCTGTGAAGTGTAAAACACCCCCACTGTTCTTAGCAATATTAACACACTGACAGAGAACACAGATTAATATTAACACACTCACTGACACACTGTGTACATCATGACTCACAGTCAGATACACCCGCAGAAGTGTAAAACACCCCCACTGTCCTCAGTAATATTACCACACTGACAGAGAACACAGATTAATATTAACACACTCACTGACACACTGTGTACATCATGACCCACAGTCAGATACACCCCGTGAAGTGTAAAACACCCCCACTGTCCTCAGTAATGTTAACACACTGACAGAGAACACAGATTAATATTAACACACTCACTGACACACTGTGTATATCATGACCCACAGTCAGATACACCCTGTGAAGTGTAAATCACCCCCACTGTCCTCAGTAATATTAACACACTGACAGAGAACACAGATTAATCTTAACACACTCACTGACACACTGTGTATATCATGACCCACAGTCAGATAAACCCTGTGAAGTGTAAAACACCCCCACTGTCCTCAGTAATATTAACACACTGACAGAGAACACAGATTAATCTTAACACACTCACTGACACACTGTGTATATCATGACCCACAGTCAGATAAACCCTGTGAAGTGTAAAACACCCCCACTGTCCTCAGTAATATTAACACACTGACAGAGAACACAGATTAATATTAACACACACACTGACACACTGTGTATATCATGACCCACAGCCAGATACACCCTGTGAAGTGTAAAACAGCCCCACTGTCCTTAGCAATATTAACACACTGACAGAGAACACTGATTAATATTAACAGACTCACTGACACACTGTGTATATCATGACCCACAGTCAGATACACCCTGTGAAGTGTAAAACACCCCCACTGTCCTCAGTAATATTAACACACTGACAGAGAACACAGATTAATATTAACACACTCACTGACACACTGTGTATATCATGACCCACAGTCAGATACACCCTGTGAAGTGTAAAACACCCCCACTGTCCTCAGGAATATTAACACACTGACAGAGAACACAGATTAATATTAACACACTCACTGACACACTGTGTATATCATGACCCACAGTCAGATACACCCTGTGAAGTGTAAAACATCCCCACTGTCCTCAGTAATATTAACACACTGACAGAGAACACAGATTAATATTAACACACTCACTGACACACTGTGTATATCATGACCCACAGTCAGATACACCCTGTGAAGTGTAAAACACCCCCACTGTCCTCAGGAATATTAACACACTGACAGAGAACACAGATTAATATTAACACTCTCACTGACACACTGTGTATATCATGACCCACAGTCAGATACACCCTGTGAAGTGTAAAACACCCCCACTGTCCTCAGGAATATTAACACACTGACAGAGAACACAGATTAATATTAACACACTCACTGACACACTGTGTATATCATGACCCACAGTCAGATACACCCTGTGAAGTGTAAAACACCCCCACTGTCCTCAGGAATATTAACACACAGACAGAGAACACAGATTAATATTAACACACTCACTGACACACTGTGTACATCATGACCCACAGTCAGATACACCCTGTGAAGTGTAAAACACCCCCACTGTCCTCAGTAATATTAACACACTGACAGAGAACACAGATTAATATTAACACACTCACAGACACACTGTGTACATCATGACCCACAGTCAGATACACCCCGTGAAGTGTAAAACACCCCCACTGTCCTCAGTAATATTAACACACTGACAGAGAACACAGATTAATATTAACACACTCACTGACACACTGTGTATGTCATGACCCACAGTCAGATACACCCTATGAAGTGTAAAACACCCCCACTGTCCTCAGGAATATTAACACACTGACAGAGAACACAGATTAATATTAACACACTCACTGACACACTGTGTATATCATGACCCACAGTCAGATACACCCGGTGAAGTGTAAAACACCACCACTGTCCTCAGTAATATTAACACACTGACAGAGAACATAGATTAATAATAACACACTCACTGACACACTGTGTACATCATGACCCACAGTCAGATACACCCTGTGAAGTGTAAAACACCCCCACTTTCCTCAGGAATATTAACACACTGACAGAGAACACAGATTAATATTAACACACTCACTGACACACTGTGTATATCATGACCCACAGTCAGATACACCCTGTGAAGTGTAAAACACCCCCACTGTCCTCAAGAATATTAACACACTGACAGAGAACACAGATTAATATTAACACACTCACTGACACACTGTGTATATCATGACCCACAGTCAGATACACCCTGTGATGTGTAAAACACCCCCACTGTCCTCAGTAATATTAACACACTGACAGAGAACACAGATTAATATTAACACACTCACTGACACACTGTGTACATCATGAGCCACAGTCAGATACACCCTGTGAAGTGCAAAACACCCCCACTGTCCTCAGTAATATTAACACACTGACAGAGAACACAGATTAATATTAACACACTCACTGACACACTGTGTATATCATGACCCACAGTCAGATACACCCTGTGAAGTGTAAAACAACCCCACTGTCCTCAGGAATATTAACACACTGACAGAGAACACAGATTAATATTAACACACTCACTGACACACTGTGTATATCATGACCCACAGTCAGATACACCCTGTGAAGTGTTAAACACCCCCACTGTCCTCAGGAATATTAACACACTGACAGAGAACACAGATTAATATTAACACACTCACTGACACACTGTGTATATCATGACCCACAGTCAGATACACCCTGTGAAGTGTAAAACACCCCCACTGTCCTCAGTAATATTAACACACTGACAGAGAACACAGATTAATATTAACACACTCACTGACACACTGTGTATATCATGACCCACAGTCAGATACACCCTGTGAAGTGTAAAACACCCCCACTGTCCTCAGTAATATTAACACACTGACAGAGAACACAGATTAATATTAACACACTCACTGACACACTGTGTACATCATGACCCACAGTCAGATACACCCGGTGAAGTGTAAAACACGCCCACTGTCCTCAGTAATATTAACACACTGACAGAGAACACAGATTAATAATAACACACTCACTGACACACTGTGTACATCATGACCAACAGTCAGATACACCCTGTGAAGTGTAAAACACCCCCACTGTCCTCAGTAATATTAACACACTGACAGAGGACACAGATTAATATTAACACACTCACTGACACACTGTGTACATCATGACACACAGTCAGATAAACCCTGTGAAGTGTAAAACACCCCCACTGTCCTCAGGAATATTAACGCACTGACAGAGAACACAGATTAATATTAACACACTCACTGACACACTGTGTATATCATGACCCACAGTCAGATACACCCTGTGAAGTGTAAAACATCCCCACTGTCCTCAGTAATATTAACACACTGACAGAGAACACAGATTAATATTAACACACTCACTGACACACTGTGTATATCATGACCCACAGTCAGATACACCCTGTGAAGTGTAAAACACCCCCACTGTCCTCAGGAATATTAACACACTGACAGAGAACACAGATTAATATTAACACTCTCACTGACACACTGTGTATATCATGACCCACAGTCAGATACACCCTGTGAAGTGTAAAACACCCCCACTGTCCTCAGGAATATTAACACACTGACAGAGAACACAGATTAATATTAACACACTCACTGACACACTGTGTATATCATGACCCACAGTCAGATACACCCTGTGAAGTGTAAAACACCCCCACTGTCCTCAGGAATATTAACACACAGACAGAGAACACAGATTAATATTAACACACTCACTGACACACTGTGTACATCATGACCCACAGTCAGATACACCCTGTGAAGTGTAAAACACCCCCACTGTCCTCAGTAATATTAACACACTGACAGAGAACACAGATTAATATTAACACACTCACAGACACACTGTGTACATCATGACCCACAGTCAGATACACCCCGTGAAGTGTAAAACACCCCCACTGTCCTCAGTAATATTAACACACTGACAGAGAACACAGATTAATATTAACACACTCACTGACACACTGTGTATGTCATGACCCACAGTCAGATACACCCTATGAAGTGTAAAACACCCCCACTGTCCTCAGGAATATTAACACACTGACAGAGAACACAGATTAATATTAACACACTCACTGACACACTGTGTATATCATGACCCACAGTCAGATACACCCGGTGAAGTGTAAAACACCACCACTGTCCTCAGTAATATTAACACACTGACAGAGAACATAGATTAATAATAACACACTCACTGACACACTGTGTACATCATGACCCACAGTCAGATACACCCTGTGAAGTGTAAAACACCCCCACTTTCCTCAGGAATATTAACACACTGACAGAGAACACAGATTAATATTAACACACTCACTGACACACTGTGTATATCATGACCCACAGTCAGATACACCCTGTGAAGTGTAAAACACCCCCACTGTCCTCAAGAATATTAACACACTGACAGAGAACACAGATTAATATTAACACACTCACTGACACACTGTGTATATCATGACCCACAGTCAGATACACCCTGTGATGTGTAAAACACCCCCACTGTCCTCAGTAATATTAACACACTGACAGAGAACACAGATTAATATTAACACACTCACTGACACACTGTGTACATCATGAGCCACAGTCAGATACACCCTGTGAAGTGCAAAACACCCCCACTGTCCTCAGTAATATTAACACACTGACAGAGAACACAGATTAATATTAACACACTCACTGACACACTGTGTATATCATGACCCACAGTCAGATACACCCTGTGAAGTGTAAAACAACCCCACTGTCCTCAGGAATATTAACACACTGACAGAGAACACAGATTAATATTAACACACTCACTGACACACTGTGTATATCATGACCCACAGTCAGATACACCCTGTGAAGTGTTAAACACCCCCACTGTCCTCAGGAATATTAACACACTGACAGAGAACACAGATTAATATTAACACACTCACTGACACACTGTGTATATCATGACCCACAGTCAGATACACCCTGTGAAGTGTAAAACACCCCCACTGTCCTCAGTAATATTAACACACTGACAGAGAACACAGATTAATATTAACACACTCACTGACACACTGTGTATATCATGACCCACAGTCAGATACACCCTGTGAAGTGTAAAACACCCCCACTGTCCTCAGTAATATTAACACACTGACAGAGAACACAGATTAATATTAACACACTCACTGACACACTGTGTACATCATGACCCACAGTCAGATACACCCGGTGAAGTGTAAAACACGCCCACTGTCCTCAGTAATATTAACACACTGACAGAGAACACAGATTAATAATAACACACTCACTGACACACTGTGTACATCATGACCAACAGTCAGATACACCCTGTGAAGTGTAAAACACCCCCACTGTCCTCAGTAATATTAACACACTGACAGAGGACACAGATTAATATTAACACACTCACTGACACACTGTGTACATCATGACACACAGTCAGATAAACCCTGTGAAGTGTAAAACACCCCCACTGTCCTCAGGAATATTAACGCACTGACAGAGAACACAGATTAATATTAACACACTCACTGACACACTGTGTATATCATGACCCAGAGTCAGATACACCCTGTGAAGTGTAAAACACACCCACTGTCCTCAGTAATATTAACACACTGATAGAGAACACAGATTAATATTAACACACTCACTGACACACTGTGTATATCATGACCCACAGTCCGATACACCCTGTGAAGTGTAAAACACCCCCACTGTCCTCAGGAATATTAACACACTGACAGAGAACACAGACTAATATTAACACACTCACTGACACACTGTGTATATCATGACTCACAGTCAGATACACCCGGTGAAGTGTAAAACAGCCCCACTGTCCTCAGGAATATTAACACACTGATAGAGAACACAGATTAATATTAACACACTCACTGACACACTGTGCATATCATGACCCACAGTCAGATACACCCTGTGAAGTGTAAAACACCCCCACTGTCCTCAGGAATATTAACACACTGACAGAGAACACAGATTAATATTAACACTCTCACTGACACACTGTGTATATCATGACCCACAGTCAGATACACCCTGTGAAGTGTAAAACACCCCCACTGTCCTCAGGAATATTAACACACTGACAGAGAACACAGATTAATATTAACACACTCACTGACACACTGTGTATATCATGACCCACAGTCAGATACACCCTGTGAAGTGTAAAACACCCCCACTGTCCTCAGGAATATTAACACACAGACAGAGAACACAGATTAATATTAACACACTCACTGACACACTGTGTACATCATGACCCACAGTCAGATACACCCTGTGAAGTGTAAAACACCCCCACTGTCCTCAGGAATATTAACACACTGACAGAGAACACAGATTAATATTAACACACTCACTGACACACTGTGTATATCATGACCCACAGTCAGATACACCCGGTGAAGTGTAAAACACCACCACTGTCCTCAGTAATATTAACACACTGACAGAGAACATAGATTAATAATAACACACTCACTGACACACTGTGTACATCATGACCCACAGTCAGATACACCCTGTGAAGTGTAAAACACCCCCACTTTCCTCAGGAATATTAACACACTGACAGAGAACACAGATTAATATTAACACACTCACTGACACACTGTGTATATCATGACCCACAGTCAGATACACCCTGTGAAGTGTAAAACACCCCCACTGTCCTCAAGAATATTAACACACTGACAGAGAACACAGATTAATATTAACACACTCACTGACACACTGTGTATATCATGACCCACAGTCAGATACACCCTGTGAAGTGTAAAACACCCCCACTGTCCTCAGTAATATTAACACACTGACAGAGAACACAGATTAATATTAACACACTCACTGACACACTGTGTACATCATGAGCCACAGTCAGATACACCCTGTGAAGTGCAAAACACCCCCACTGTCCTCAGTAATATTAACACACTGACAGAGAACACAGATTAATATTAACACACTCACTGACACACTGTGTATATCATGACCCACAGTCAGATACACCCTGTGAAGTGTAAAACAACCCCACTGTCCTCAGGAATATTAACACACTGACAGAGAACACAGATTAATATTAACACACTCACTGACACACTGTGTATATCATGACCCACAGTCAGATACACCCTGTGAAGTGTTAAACACCCCCACTGTCCTCAGGAATATTAACACACTGACAGAGAACACAGATTAATATTAACACACTCACTGACACACTGTGTATATCATGACCCACAGTCAGATACACCCTGTGAAGTGTAAAACACCCCCACTGTCCTCAGTAATATTAACACACTGACAGAGAACACAGATTAATATTAACACACTCACTGACACACTGTGTATATCATGACCCACAGTCAGATACACCCTGTGAAGTGTAAAACACCCCCACTGTCCTCAGTAATATTAACACACTGACAGAGAACACAGATTAATATTAACACACTCACTGACACACTGTGTACATCATGACCCACAGTCAGATACACCCGGTGAAGTGTAAAACACGCCCACTGTCCTCAGTAATATTAACACACTGACAGAGAACACAGATTAATAATAACACACTCACTGACACACTGTGTACATCATGACCAACAGTCAGATACACCCTGTGAAGTGTAAAACACCCCCACTGTCCTCAGTAATATTAACACACTGACAGAGGACACAGATTAATATTAACACACTCACTGACACACTGTGTACATCATGACACACAGTCAGATAAACCCTGTGAAGTGTAAAACACCCCCACTGTCCTCAGGAATATTAACGCACTGACAGAGAACACAGATTAATATTAACACACTCACTGACACACTGTGTATATCATGACCCAGAGTCAGATACACCCTGTGAAGTGTAAAACACACCCACTGTCCTCAGTAATATTAACACACTGATAGAGAACACAGATTAATATTAACACACTCACTGACACACTGTGTATATCATGACCCACAGTCCGATACACCCTGTGAAGTGTAAAACACCCCCACTGTCCTCAGGAATATTAACACACTGACAGAGAACACAGATTAATATTAACACACTCACTGACACACTGTGTATATCATGACTCACAGTCAGATACACCCTGTGAAGTGTAAAACAGCCCCACTGTCCTCAGGAATATTAACACACTGACAGAGAACACAGATTAATATTAACACACTCACTGACACACTGTGTATATCATGACCCACAGTCAGATACACCCTGTGAAGTGTAAAACACCCCCACTGTCCTCAGTAATATTAACACTCTGACAGAGAACACAGATTAATATTAACACACTCACTGACACACTGTGTATATCATGACCCACAGTCAGATACACCCTGTGAAGTGTAAAACACCCCCACTGTCCTCAGTAATATTAACACACTGACAGAGAACACAGATTAATATTAACACACTCACTGACACACTGTGTATATCATGACCCACAGTCAGATACACCCTGTGAAGTGTAAAACACCCCCACTGTCCTCAGTAATATTAACACACTGACAGAGAACACAGATTAATATTAACACACTCACTGACACACTGTGTACATCATGGCCCACAGTCAGATACACCCTGTGAAGTGTAAAACACCCCCACTGTCCACAGTAATATTAACACACTGACAGAGAACACAGATTAATATTAACACACTCACTGACACACTGTGTACATCATGACCCACAGTCAGATACACCCTGTGAAGTGTAAAACACCCCCACTGTCCTCTGCAATATTAACACACTGACAGAGAACACAGATTAATATTAACACACTCACTGACACACTGTGTATATCATGACCCACAGTCAGATACACCCTGTGAAGTGTAAAACACCCCACTGTCCTCAGCAATATTAACACACTGACAGAGAACACAGATTAATATTAACACACTCACTGAAACACTGTGTATATCATGACCCACAGTCAGATACACCCTGTGAAGTGTAAAACACCCCCACTGTCCTCAGGAATATTAACACTCTGACAGAGAACACAGATTAATATTTAGACACTCACTGACACACTGTGTACATCATGACCCACAGTGAGATACACCCTGTGAAGTGTAAAACACCCCCACTGTCCTCAGTAATATTAACACACTGACAGAGAACACAGATTAATATTAACACACTCACTGACACACTGTGTACATCATGACCCACAGTCAGATACACCCCGTGAAGTGTAAAACACCCCCACTGTCATCAGTAATATTAACACACTGACAGAGAACACAGATTAATATTAACACACTCACTGACACACTGTGTATGTCATGACCCACAGTCAGATACACCCTGTGAAGTGTAAAACACCCCCACTGTCCTCAGGAATATTAACACACTGACAGAGAACACAGATTAATATTAACACACTCACTGACACACTGTGTATATCATGACCCACAGTCAGATACACCCGGTGAAGTGTAAAACACCCCCACTGTCCTCAGTAATATTAACACACTGACAGAGAACATAGATTAATAATAACACACTCACTGACACACTGTTTACATCATGACCCACAGTCAGATACACCCTGTGAAGTGTAAAACACCCCCACTGTCCTCAGGAATATTAACACACTGACAGAGAACACAGATTAATATTAACACACTCACTGACGCACTGTGTATATCATTACCCACAGTCAGATACACCCTGTGAAGTGTAAAACACCCCCACTGTCCTCAGGAATATTAACACACTGACAGAGAACACAGATTAATATTAACACACTCACTGACACACTGTGTATATCATGACCCACAGTCAGATACACCCTGTGAAGTGTAAAACACCCCCACTGTCCTCAGTAATATTAACACACTGACAGAGAACACAGATTAATATTAACACACTCACTGACACACTGTGTACATCATGACCCACAGTCAGATACACCCTGTGAAGTGCAAAACACCCCCACTGTCCTCAGTAATATTAACACACTGACAGAGAACACAGATTAATATTAACACACTCACTGACACACTGTGTATATCATGACCCACAGTCAGATACACCCTGTGAAGTGTAAAACAACCCCACTGTCCTCAGGAATATTAACACACTGACAGAGAACACAGATTAATATTAACACACTCACTGACACACTGTGTATATCATGACCCACAGTCAGATACACCCTGTGAAGTGTTAAACACCCCCACTGTCCTCAGGAATATTAACACACTGACAGAGAACACATATTAATATTAACACACTCACTGACACACTCTGTATATCATGACCCACAGTCAGATACACCCGGTGAAGTGTAAAACACGCCCACTGTCCTCAGTAATATTAACACACTGACAGAGAACACAGATTAATATTAACACACTCACTGACACACTGTGTACATCATGACCCACAGTCAGATACACCCTGTGAAGTGTAAAACACCCCCACTGTCCTCAGTAATATTAACACACTGACAGAGGACACAGATTAATATTAACACACTCACTGACACACTGTGTACATCATGGCCCACAGTCAGATACACCCTGTGAAGTGTAAAACACCCCCACTGTCCTCAGTAATATTAACACACTGATAGAGAACACAGATTAATATTAACCCACTCACTGACACACTGTGTATATCATGACCCACAGTCCGATACACCCTGTGAAGTGTAAAACACCCCCACTGTCCTCAGGAATATTAACACACTGACAGAGAACACAGATTAATATTAACACACTCACTGACACACTGTGTATATCATGACTCACAGTCAGATACACCCTGTGAAGTGTAAAACACCCCCACTGTCCTCAGGAATATTAACACACTGACAGAGAACACAGATTAATATTAACACACTCACTGACACACTGTGTATATCATGACCCACAGTCAGATACACCCTGTGAAGTGTAAAACACCCCCACTGTCCTCAGTAATATTAACACACTGACAGAGAACACAGATTAATATTAACACACTCACTGACACACTGTGTATATCATGACCCACAGTCAGATACACCCTGTGAAGTGGAAAACACCCCATTGTCCTCAGCAATATTAACACACTGACAGAGAACACAGATTAATATTAACACACTCACTGACACACTGTGTACATCATGACCCACAGTCAGATACACCCGGTGAAGTGTAAAACACCCCCACTGTCCTCAGTAATATTAACACACTGACAGAGAACACAGATTAATATTAACACACTCACTGACACACTGTGTATGGCATGACCCACAGTCAGATACACCCTGTGAAGTGTAAAACACCCCCACTGTCCTCAGGAATATTAACACACTGACAGAGAACACAGATTAATATTAACACACTCACTGACACACTGTGTATATCATGACCCACAGTCAGATACACCCGGTGAAGTGTAAAACACCCCCACTGTCCTCAGTAATATTAACACACTGACAGAGAACATAGATTAATAATAACACACTCACTGACACACTGTGTACATCATGACCCACAGTCAGATACACCCTGTGAAGTGTAAAACACCCCCACTGTCCTCAGGAATATTAACACACTGACAGAGAACACAGATTAATATTAACACACTCACTGACACACTGTGTATATCATGACCCACAGTCAGATACACCCTGTGAAGTGTAAAACACCCCCACTGTCCTCAGGAATATTAACACACTGACAGAGAACACAGATTAATATTAACACACTCACTGACACACTGTGTATATCATGACCCACAGTCAGATACACCCTGTGAAGTGTAAAACACCCCCACTGTCCTCAGTAATATTAACACACTGACAGAGAACACAGATTAATATTAACACACTCACTGACACACTGTGTACATCATGACCCACAGTCAGATACACCCTGTGAAGTGCAAAACACCCCCACTGTCCTCAGTAATATTAACACACTGACAGAGAACACAGATTAATATTAACACACTCACTGACACACTGTGTATATCATGACCCACAGTCAGATACACCCTGTGAAGTGTAAAACAACCCCACTGTCCTCAGGAATATTAACACACTGACAGAGAACACAGATTAATATTAACACACTCACTGACACACTGTGTATATCATGACCCACAGTCAGATACACCCTGTGAAGTGTTAAACACCCCCACTGTCCTCAGGAATATTAACACACTGACAGAGAACACAGATTAATATTAACACACTCACTGACACACTCTGTATATCATGACCCACAGTCAGATACACCCGGTGAAGTGTAAAACACGCCCACTGTCCTCAGTAATATTAACACACTGACAGAGAACACAGATTAATATTAACACACTCACTGACAAACTGTGTACATCATGACCCACAGTCAGATACACCCTGTGAAGTGTAAAACACCCCCACTGTCCTCAGTAATATTAACACACTGACAGAGGACACAGATTAATATTAACACACTCACTGACACACTGTGTATATCATGACCCACAGTCAGATACACCCTGTGAAGTGTAAAACACCCCACTGTCCTCAGCAATATTAACACACTGACAGAGAACACAGATTAATATTAACACACTCACTGACACACTGTGTACATCATGACCCACAGTCAGATACACCCGGTGAAGTGTAAAACACCCCCACTGTCCTCAGGAATATTAACACACTGACAGAGAACACAGATTAATATTAACACACTCACTGACACACTGTGTATATCATGACCCACAGTCAGATACACCCGGTGAAGTGTAAAACACCCCCACTGTCCTCAGTAATATTAACACACTGACAGAGAACATAGATTAATAATAACACACTCACTGACACACTGTGTACATCATGACCCACAGTCAGATACACCCTGTGAAGTGTAAAACACCCCCACTGTCCTGAGGAATATTAACACACTGACAGAGAACACAGATTAATATTAACACACTCACTGACACACTGTGTATATCATGACCCACAGTCAGATACACCCTGTGAAGTGTAAAACACCCCCACTGTCCTCAGGAATATTAACACACTGACAGAGAACACAGATTAATATTAACACACTCACTGACACACTGTGTATATCATGACCCACAGTCAGATACACCCTGTGAAGTGTAAAACACCCCCACTGTCCTCAGTAATATTAACACACTGACAGAGAACACAGATTAATATTAACACACTCACTGACACACTGTGTATATCATGACCCACAGTCAGATACACCCTGTGAAGTGTTAAACACCCCCACTGTCCTCAGGAATATTAATACACTGACAGAGAACACAGATTAATATTAACACACTCACTGACACAATCTGTATATCATGACCCACAGTCAGATACACCCGGTGAAGTGTAAAACACGCCCACTGTCCTCAGCAATATTAACACACTGACAGAGAACACAGATTAATATTAACACACTCACTGACACACTGTGTGCATCATGACCCACAGTCAGATACACCCTGTGAAGTGTAAAACACCCCCACTGTCCTCAGTAATATTAACACACTGACAGAGGACACAGATTAATATTAACAAACTCACTGACACACTGTGTACATCATGACCCACAGTCAGATACTCCCTGTGAAGTGTAAAACACCCCCACTGTCCTCAGTAATATTAACACACTGATAGAGAACACAGATTAATATTAACACACTCACTGACACACTGTGTATATCATGACCCACAGTCCGATACACCCTGTGAAGTGTAAAACACCCCCACTGTCCTCAGGAATATTAACACACTGACAGAGAACACAGATTAATATTAACACACTCACTGACACACTGTGTATATCATGACTCACAGTCAGATACACCCTGTGAAGTGTAAAACAGCCCCACTGTCCTCAGGAATATTAACACACTGACAGAGAACACAGATTAATATTAACACACTCACTGACACACTGTGTATATCATGACCCAAAGTCAGATACACCCTGTGAAGTGTAAAACACCCCCACTGTCCTCAGTAATATTAACACACTGACAGAGAACACAGATTAATATTAACACACTCACTGACACACTGTGTATATCATGACCCACAGTCAGATACACCCTGTGAAGTGTAAAACACCCCACTGTCCTCAGCAATATTAACACACTGACAGAGAACACAGATTAATATTAACACACTCACTGACACACTGTGTACATCATGACCCACAGTCAGATACACCCGGTGAAGTGTAAAACACCCCCACTGTCCTCAGTAATATTAACACACTGACAGAGAACACAGATTAATAATAACACACTCACTGACACACTGTGTACATCATGACCCACAGTCAGATACACCCTGTGAAGTGTAAAACACCCCCACTGTCCTCAGTAATATTAACACACTGACAGAGGACACAGATTAATATTAACACACTCACTGACACACTGTGTATATCATGACCCACAGTCAGATACACCCTGTGAAGTGTAAAACATCCCCACTGTCCTCAGGAATATTAACACACTGACAGAGAACACAGATTAATATTAACACACTCACTGACACACTGTGTATATCATGACCCACAGTCAGATACACCCTGTGAAGTGTAAAACACCCCCACTGTCCTCAGCAATATTAACACACTGACAGAGAACACAGATTAATATTAACACACTCACTGACACACTGTGTATATCATGACCCACAGTCAGATACACCCGGTGAAGTGTAAAACACCCCCACTGTCCTCAGTAATATTAACACACTGACAGAGAACACAGATTAATAATAACACACTCACTGACACACTGTGTACATCATGACCCACAGTCAGATACACCCTGTGAAGTGTAAAACACCCCCACTGTCCTCAGCAATATTAACACACTGACAGAGAACACAGATTAATATTAACACACTCACTGACACACTGTGTATATCATGACCCACAGTCAGATACACCCTGTGAAGTGTAAAACATCCCACTGTCCTCAGGAATATTAACAATTGACAGAGAACACAGATTAATATTAACACACTCACTGACACACTGTGTATATCATGACCCACAGTCAGATACACCCTGTGAAGTGTAAAACATTCCCACTGTCCTCAGTAATATTAACACACTGACAGAGAACACAGATTAATATTAACACACTCACTGACACACTGTGTATATCATGACCCACAGCCAGATACACCCTGTGAAGTGTAAAACACCCCCACTGTCCTCAGCAATATTAACACACTGACAGAGAACACAGATTAATATTAACACACTCACTGACACACTGTGTATATCATGACCCACATTCAGATACACCCTGTGAAGTGTAAAACACCCCCACTGTCCTCAGTAATATTAACACACTGACAGAGAACACAGATTAATATTAACACACTCACTGACACACTGTGTATATCATGACCCACAGTCAGATACACCCTGTGAAGTGTAAAACATCCCCACTGTCCTCAGTAATATTAACACACTGACAGAGAACACAGATTAATATTAACACACTCACTGACACACTGTGTATATCATGACCCACAGTCAGATACACCCTGTGAAGTGTAAAACAACCCCACTGTCCTCAGGAATATTAACACACTGACAGAGAACACAGATTAATATTAACACACTCACTGACACACTGTGTATATCATGACCCATAGTCAGATACACCCGGTGAAGTGTAAAACACCCCCACTGTCCTCAGTAATATTAACACACTGACAGAGAACACAGATTAATAATAACACACTCACTGACACACTGTGTACATCATGACCCACAGTCAGATACACCCTGTGAAGTGTAAAACACCCCCACTGTCCTCAGCAATATTAACACACTGACAGAGAACACAGATTAATATTAACACACTCACTGACACACTGTGTATATCATGACCCACAGTCAGATACACCCTGTGAAGTGTAAAACATCCCACTGTCCTCAGGAATATTAACAATTGACAGAGAACACAGATTAATATTAACACACTCACTGACACACTGTGTATATCATGACCCACAGTCAGATACACCCTGTGAAGTGTAAAACATTCCCACTGTCCTCAGTAATATTAACACACTGACAGAGAACACAGATTAATATTAACACACTCACTGACACACTGTGTATATCATGACCCACAGCCAGATACACCCTGTGAAGTGTAAAACACCCCCACTGTCCTCAGCAATATTAACACACTGACAGAGAACACAGATTAATATTAACACACTCACTGACACACTGTGTATATCATGACCCACATTCAGATATACCCTGTGAAGTGTAAAACACCCCCACTGTCCTCAGTAATATTAACACACTGACAGAGAACACAGATTAATATTAACACACTCACTGACACACTGTGTATATCATGACCCACAGTCAGATACACCCTGTGAAGTGTAAAACATCCCCACTGTCCTCAGTAATATTAACACACTGACAGAGAACACAGATTAATATTAACACACTCACTGACACACTGTGTATATCATGACCCACAGTCAGATACACCCTGTGAAGTGTAAAACAACCCCACTGTCCTCAGGAATATTAACACACTGACAGAGAACACAGATTAATATTAACACACTCACTGACACACTGTGTATATCATGACCCACAGTCAGATACACCCTGTGAAGTGTAAAACATCCCCACTGTCCTCAGTAATATTAACACATTGACAGAGAACACAGATTAATATTAACACACTCACTGACACACTGTGTACATCATGACCCACAGTCAGATACACCCTGAGAAGTGTAAAACACCCCCACTGTCCTCAGTAATATTAACACACTGACAGAGAACACAGATTAATAATAACACAATCACTGACACACTGTGTACATCATGACCCACAGTCAGATACACCCTGTGAAGTGTAAAACACCCCCACTGTCCTCAGTAATATTAAGACACTGACAGAGGACACAGATTAATATTAACACACTCACTGACACACTGTGTACATCATGACCCACAGTCAGATAAACCCTGTGAAGTGTAAAACACCCCCACTGTCCTCAGGAATATTAACGCACTGACAGAGAACACAGATTAATATTAACACACTCACTGACACACTGTGTATATCATGACCCAGAGTCAGATACACCCTGTGAAGTGTAAAACACCCCCACTGTCCTCAGTAATATTAACACACTGATAGAGAACACAGATTAATATTAACACACTCACTGACACACTGTGAACATCATGACCCACAGTCCGATACACCCTGTGAAGTGTAAAACACCCCACTGTCCTCAGTAATATTAACACACTGACAGAGAACACAGATTAATAACAACACACTCACTGACACACTGTGTACATCATGACCCACAGTCAGATACACCCTGTGAAGTGTAAAACATCCCCACTGTCCTCAGGAATATTAACACACTGACAGAGAACACAGATTAATATTAACACACTCACTGACACACTGTGTATATCATGACCCACAGTCAGATACACCCTGTGAAGTGTAAAACACCCCCACTGTCCTCAGGAATATTAACACACTGACAGAGAACACAGATTAATATTAACACACTCACTGACACACTGTGTATTTCATGACTCACAGTCAGATACACCCTGTGAAGTGTAAAACAGCCCCACTGTCCTCAGGAATATTAACACACTGACAGAGAACACAGATTAATATTAACACACTCACTGACACACTGTGTATATCATGACCCACAGTCAGATACACCCTGTGAAGTGTAAAACACCCCCACTGTCCTCAGTAATATTAACACACTGACAGAGAACACAGATTAATATTAACACACTCACTGACACACTGTGTATATCATGACCCACAGTCAGATGCACCCTGTGAAGTGTAAAACACCCCCACTGTCCTCAGTAATATTAACACACTGACAGAGAACACAAATTAATATTAACACACTCACTGACACACTGTGTACATCATGGCCCACAGTCAGATGCACCCTGTGAAGTGTAAAACACCCCCACTGTCCTCAGTAATATTAACACACTGACAGAGAACACAGATTAATATTAACACACTCACTGACACACTGTGTACATCATGACCCACAGTCAGATACACCCTGTGAAGTGTAAAACACCCCCACTGTCCTCTGCAATATTAACACACTGACAGAGAACACAGATTAATATTAACACACTCACTGACACACTGTGTATATCATGACCCACAGTCAGATACACCCTGTGAAGTGTAAAACACCCTCCTGTCCTCAGCAATATTAACACACTGACAGAGAACACAGATTAATATTAACACACTCACTGACACACTGTGTACATCATGACCCACAGTCAGATACACCCGGTGAAGTTTAAAACACCCCCACTGTCCTCAGTAATATTAACACACTGACAGAGAACACAGATTAATAATAACACACTCACTGACACACTGTGTACATCATGACCCACAGTCAGATACACCCTGTGAAGTGTAAAACACCCCCACTGTCCTCAGTAATATTAACACACTGACAGAGGACACAGATTAATATTAACACACTCACTGACACACTGTGTATATCATGACCCACAGTCAGATACACCCTGTGAAGTGTAAAACATCCCCACTGTCCTCAGGAATATTAACACACTGACAGAGAACACAGATTAATATTAACACACTCACTGACACACTGTGTATATCATGACCCACAGTCAGATACACCCTGTGAAGTGTAAAACACCCCCACTGTCCTCAGCAATATTAACACACTGACAGAGAACACAGATTAATATTAACACACTCACTGACACACTGTGTATATCATGACCCACAGTCAGATACACCCGGTGAAGTGTAAAACACCCCCACTGTCCTCAGTAATATTAACACACTGACAGAGAACACAGATTAATAATAACACACTCACTGACACACTGTGTACATCATGACCCACAGTCAGATACACCCTGTGAAGTGTAAAACACCCCCACTGTCCTCAGGAATATTAACACACTGACAGAGAACACAGATTAATATTAACACACTCACTGACACACTGTGTATATCATGACCCACAGTCAGATACACCCTGTGAAGTGTAAAACATCCCACTGTCCTCAGGAATATTAACATTTGACAGAGAACACAGATTAATATTAACACACTCACTGACACACTGTGTATATCATGACCCACAGTCAGATACACCCTGTGAAGTGTAAAACATTCCCACTGTCCTCAGTAATATTAACACACTGACAGAGAACACAGATTAATATTAACACACTCACTGACACACTGTGTATATCATGACCCACAGCCAGATACACCCTGTGAAGTGTAAAACACCCCCACTGTCCTCAGCAATATTAACACACTGACAGAGAACACAGATTAATATTAACACACTCACTGACACACTGTGTATATCATGACCCACAGTCAGATACACCCTGTGAAGTGTAAAACACCCCCACTGTCCTCAGTAATATTAACACACTGACAGAGAACACAGATTAATATTAACACACTCACTGACACACTGTGTATATCATGACCCACAGTCAGATACACCCTGTGAAGTGTAAAACATCCCCACTGTCCTCAGTAATATTAACACACTGACAGAGAACACAGATTAATATTAACACACTCACTGACACACTGTGTATATCATGACCCACGGTCAGATACACCCTGTGAAGTGTAAAACAACCCCACTGTCCTCAGGAATATTAACACACTGACAGAGAACACAGATTAATATTAACACACTCACTGACACACTGTGTATATCATGACCCACAGTCAGATACACCCTGTGAAGTGTAAAACATCCCCACTGTCCTCAGTAATATTAACACACTGACAGAGAACACAGATTAATATTAACACACTCACTGACACACTGTGTACATCATGACCCACAGTCAGATACACCCTGTGAAGTGTAAAACACCCCCACTGTCCTCAGTAATATTAACACACTGACAGAGGACACAGATTAATATTAACACACTCACTGACACACTGTGTACATCATGACCCACAGTCTGATAAACCCTGTGAAGTGTAAAACACCCCCACTGTCCTCAGTAATATTAACACACTGATAGAGAACACAGATTAATATTAACACACTCACTGACACACTGTGTACATCATGACCCACAGTCCGATACACCCTGTGAAGTGTAAAACACCCCACTGTCCTCAGCAATATTAACACACTGACAGAGAACACAGATTAATATTAACACACTCACTGACACACTGTGTACATCATGACCCACAGTCAGATACACCCGGTGAAGTGTAAAACACCCCCACTGTCCTCAGTAATATTAACACACTGACAGAGAACACAGATTAATAATAACACACTCACTGACACACTGTGTACATCATGACCCACTGTCAGATACACCCTGTGAAGTGTAAAACACCCCCACTGTCCTCAGTAATATTAACACACTGACAGAGGACACAGATTAATATTAACACACTCACTGACACACTGTGTATATCATGACCCACAGTCAGATACACCCTGTGAAGTGTAAAACATCCCCACTGTCCTCAGGAATATTAACACACTGTCAGAGAACACAGATTAATATTAACACACTCACTGACACACTGTGTATATCATGACCCACAGTCAGATACACCCTGTGAAGTGTAAAACACCCCCACTGTCCTCAGGAATATTAACACACTGAAAGAGAACACAGATTAATATGAGCACACTCACTGACACACTGTGTACATCATGACCCACAGTCAGATACACCCTGTGAAGTGTAAAACACCCCCACTGTCCTCAGTAATATTAACACACTGACAGAGAACACAGATTAATATTAACACACTCACTGACACATTGTGTATATCATGACCCACAGTCAGATACACCCTGTGAAGTGTAAAACACCCCCACTGTCCTCAGGAATATTAACACACTGACAGAGAACACAGATTAATATTAACACACTCACTGACACAATGTGTACATCATGACCCACAGTCAGATACACCCTGTGAAGTGTAAAACACCCCCACTGTCCTCAGTAATATTAACACACTGACAGAGAACACAGATTAATATTAACACACTCACTGACACACTGTGTATATCATGACCCACAGTCAGATACACCCTGTGAAGTGTAAAACATTCCCACTGTCCTCAGCAATATTAACACACTGACAGAGAACACAGATTAATATTAACACACTCACTGACACACTTTGTATATTATGACCCACAGTCAGATACACCCTGTGAAGTGTAAAACACCCCCACTGTCGTCAGCAATATTATCTCACTGACAGAGAACACAGATTAATATTAACACAATCACTGACACACTGTGTATATCATGACCCACAGTCAGATACACCCTGTGAAGTGTAAAACACCCCCACTGTCCTCAGTAATATTAACACACTGACAGAGAACACAGATTAATAATAACACAATCACTGACACACTGTGTACATCATGACCCACAGTCAGATACACCCTGTGAAGTGTAAAACACCCCCACTGTCCTCAGTAATATTAACACACTGACAGAGAACACAGATTAATATTAACACACTCACTGACACACTGTGTACATCAGGACCCACAGTCTGATAAACCCTGTGAAGTGTAAAACACCCCCACTGTCCTCAGGAATATTAACGCACTGACAGAGAACACAGATTAATATTAACACACTCACTGACACACTGTGTATATCATGACCCAGAGTCAGATACACCCTGTGAAGTGTAAAACACCCCCACTGTCCTCAGTAATATTAACACACTGATAGAGAACACAGATTAATATTAACACACTCACTGACACACTGTGTACATCATGACCCACAGTCCGATACACCCTGTGAAGTGTAAAACACCCCACTGTCCTCAGCAATATTAACACACTGACAGAGAACACAGATTAATATTAACACACTCACTGACACACTGTGTACATCATGACCCACAATCAGATACACCCGGTGACGTGTAAAACACCCCCACTGTCCTCAGTAATATTAACACACTGACAGAGAACACAGATTAATAATAACACACTCACTGACACACTGTGTACATCATGACACACAGTCAGATACACCCTGTGAAGTGTAAAACACCCCCACTGTCCTCAGTAATATTAACACACTGACAGAGGACACAGATTAATATTAACACACTCACTGACACACTGTGTATATCATGACCCACAGTCAGATACACCCTGTGAAGTGTAAAACATCCCCACTGTCCTCAGGAATATTAACACACTGACAGAGAACACAGATTAATATTAACACACTCACTGACACACAGTGTATATCATGACCCACAGTCAGATACACCCTGTGAAGTGTAAAACACCCCCACTGTCCTCAGGAATATTAACACACTGACAGAGAACACAGATTAATATGAACACACTCACTGACACACTGTGTACATCATGACCCACAGTCAGATACACCCTGTGAAGTGTAAAACACCCCCACTGTCCTCAGTAATATTAACACACTGACAGAGAACACAGATTAATATTAACACACTCACTGACACATTGTGTATATCATGACCCACAGTCAGATACACCCTGTGAAGTGTAAAACACCCCCACTGTCCTCAGGAATATTAACACACTGACAGAGAACACAGATTAATATTAACACACTCACTGACACACTGTGTACATCATGACCCACAGTCAGATACACCCTGTGAAGTGTAAAACACCCCCACTGTCCTCAGTAATATTAACACACTGACAGAGAACACAGATTAATATTAACACACTCACCGACACACCGTGTATATCATGACCCACAGTCAGATACACCCTGTGAAGTGTAAAACATTCCCACTGTCCTCAGGAATATTAACACACTGACAGAGAACACAGATTAATATTAACACACTCACTGACACACTGTGTATATCATGACCCACAGTCAGATACACCCTGTGAAGTGTAAAACACCCCCACTGTCCTCAGGAATATTAACACACTGACAGAGAACACAGATTAATATTAACACACTCACTGACACAATGTGTACATCATGACCCACAGTCAGATACACCCTGTGAAGTGTAAAACACCCCCACTGTCCTCAGTAATATTAACACACTGTCAGAGAACACAGATTAATATTAACACACTCACTGACACACTGTGTATATCATGACCCACAGTCAGATACACCCTGTGAAGTGTAAAACACCCCCACTGTCCTCAGTAATATTAACACACTGACAGAGAACACAGATTAATATTAACACACTCACTGACACACTGTGTATATCATGACCCACAGTCAGATACACCCTGTGAAGTGTAAATCACCCCCACTGTCCTCAGTAATATTAACACACTGACAGAGAACACAGATTAATATTAACACACTCACTGACACACTGTGTACATCATGACCCACAGTCAGATACACCCTGTGAAGTGTAAAACACCCCCACTGTCCTCAGCAATATTAACACACTGACAGAGAACACAGATTAATATTAACACACTCACTGAGACACTGTGTATATCATGACCCACAGTCAGATACACCCTGTGAAGTGTAAAACACCCCCACTGTCCTCAGGAATATTAACACACTGACAGAGAACACAGATTAATATTAACACACTCACTGACACACTGTGTATATCATGACCCACAGTCAGATACACCCTGTGAAGTGTAAAACACCCCCACTGTCCTCAGGAATATTAACACACTGACAGAGAACACAGATTAATATTAACACACTCACTGACACACTGTGTACATCATGACCCACAGTCAGATAAACCCTGTGAAGTGTAAAACACCCCCACTGTCCTCAGTAATATTAACACACTGACAGAGAACACAGATTAATATTAACACACTCACTGACACACTGTGTATATCATGACCCACAGTCAGATACACCCTGTGAAGTGTAAAACATCCCCACTGTCCTCAGGAATATTAACACACTGACAGAGAACACAGATTAATATTAACACACTCACTGACACACTGTGTATATCATGACCCACAGTCAGATACACCCTGTGAAGTGTAAAACACCCCCACTGTCCTCAGGAATATTAACACACTGACAGAGAACACAGATTAATATTAACACACTCACTGACACACTGTGTATATCATGACCCACAGTCAGATACACCCTGTGAAGTGTAAAACACCCCCACTGTCCTCAGGAATATTAACACACTGACAGAGAACACAGATTAATATTAACACACTCACTGACACACTGTGTACATCATGACCCACCGTCAGATGCACCCTGTGAAGTGTAAAACATCCCCACTGTCCTCAGTAATATTAACACTCTGACAGAGAACACAGATTAATATTAACACACTCACTGACACACTGTGTACATCATGACCCACAGTCAGATGCACCCTGTGAAGTGTAAAACATCCCCACTGTCCTCAGTAATATTAACACACTGACAGAGAACACAGATTAATATTAACACACTCACTGACACACTGTGTATATCATGACCCACAGTCAGATACACCCTGTGAAGTGTAAAACATTCCCACTGTCCTCAGCAATATTAACACACTGACAGAGAACACAGATTAATATTAACACACTCACTGACACACTTTGTATATTATGACCCACAGTCAGATACACCCTGTGAAGTGTAAAACACCCCCACTGTCGTCAGCAATATTATCTCACTGACAGAGAACACAGATTAATATTAACACAATCACTGACACACTGTGTATATCATGACCCACAGTCAGATACACCCTGTGAAGTGTAAAACACCCCCACTGTCCTCAGTAATATTAACACACTGACAGAGAACACAGATTAATAATAACACAATCACTGACACACTGTGTACATCATGACCCACAGTCAGATACACCCTGTGAAGTGTAAAACACCCCCACTGTCCTCAGTAATATTAACACACTGACAGAGAACACAGATTAATATTAACACACTCACTGACACACTGTGTACATCAGGACCCACAGTCTGATAAACCCTGTGAAGTGTAAAACACCCCCACTGTCCTCAGGAATATTAACGCACTGACAGAGAACACAGATTAATATTAACACACTCACTGACACACTGTGTATATCATGACCCAGAGTCAGATACACCCTGTGAAGTGTAAAACACCCCCACTGTCCTCAGTAATATTAACACACTGATAGAGAACACAGATTAATATTAACACACTCACTGACACACTGTGTACATCATGACCCACAGTCCGATACACCCTGTGAAGTGTAAAACACCCCACTGTCCTCAGCAATATTAACACACTGACAGAGAACACAGATTAATATTAACACACTCACTGACACACTGTGTACATCATGACCCACAATCAGATACACCCGGTGACGTGTAAAACACCCCCACTGTCCTCAGTAATATTAACACACTGACAGAGAACACAGATTAATAATAACACACTCACTGACACACTGTGTACATCATGACACACAGTCAGATACACCCTGTGAAGTGTAAAACACCCCCACTGTCCTCAGTAATATTAACACACTGACAGAGGACACAGATTAATATTAACACACTCACTGACACACTGTGTATATCATGACCCACAGTCAGATACACCCTGTGAAGTGTAAAACATCCCCACTGTCCTCAGGAATATTAACACACTGACAGAGAACACAGATTAATATTAACACACTCACTGACACACAGTGTATATCATGACCCACAGTCAGATACACCCTGTGAAGTGTAAAACACCCCCACTGTCCTCAGGAATATTAACACACTGACAGAGAACACAGATTAATATGAACACACTCACTGACACACTGTGTACATCATGACCCACAGTCAGATACACCCTGTGAAGTGTAAAACACCCCCACTGTCCTCAGTAATATTAACACACTGACAGAGAACACAGATTAATATTAACACACTCACTGACACATTGTGTATATCATGACCCACAGTCAGATACACCCTGTGAAGTGTAAAACACCCCCACTGTCCTCAGGAATATTAACACACTGACAGAGAACACAGATTAATATTAACACACTCACTGACACACTGTGTACATCATGACCCACAGTCAGATACACCCTGTGAAGTGTAAAACACCCCCACTGTCCTCAGTAATATTAACACACTGACAGAGAACACAGATTAATATTAACACACTCACCGACACACCGTGTATATCATGACCCACAGTCAGATACACCCTGTGAAGTGTAAAACATTCCCACTGTCCTCAGGAATATTAACACACTGACAGAGAACACAGATTAATATTAACACACTCACTGACACACTGTGTATATCATGACCCACAGTCAGATACACCCTGTGAAGTGTAAAACACCCCCACTGTCCTCAGGAATATTAACACACTGACAGAGAACACAGATTAATATTAACACACTCACTGACACAATGTGTACATCATGACCCACAGTCAGATACACCCTGTGAAGTGTAAAACACCCCCACTGTCCTCAGTAATATTAACACACTGTCAGAGAACACAGATTAATATTAACACACTCACTGACACACTGTGTATATCATGACCCACAGTCAGATACACCCTGTGAAGTGTAAAACACCCCCACTGTCCTCAGTAATATTAACACACTGACAGAGAACACAGATTAATATTAACACACTCACTGACACACTGTGTATATCATGACCCACAGTCAGATACACCCTGTGAAGTGTAAATCACCCCCACTGTCCTCAGTAATATTAACACACTGACAGAGAACACAGATTAATATTAACACACTCACTGACACACTGTGTACATCATGACCCACAGTCAGATACACCCTGTGAAGTGTAAAACACCCCCACTGTCCTCAGCAATATTAACACACTGACAGAGAACACAGATTAATATTAACACACTCACTGAGACACTGTGTATATCATGACCCACAGTCAGATACACCCTGTGAAGTGTAAAACACCCCCACTGTCCTCAGGAATATTAACACACTGACAGAGAACACAGATTAATATTAACACACTCACTGACACACTGTGTATATCATGACCCACAGTCAGATACACCCTGTGAAGTGTAAAACACCCCCACTGTCCTCAGGAATATTAACACACTGACAGAGAACACAGATTAATATTAACACACTCACTGACACACTGTGTACATCATGACCCACAGTCAGATAAACCCTGTGAAGTGTAAAACACCCCCACTGTCCTCAGTAATATTAACACACTGACAGAGAACACAGATTAATATTAACACACTCACTGACACACTGTGTATATCATGACCCACAGTCAGATACACCCTGTGAAGTGTAAAACATCCCCACTGTCCTCAGGAATATTAACACACTGACAGAGAACACAGATTAATATTAACACACTCACTGACACACTGTGTATATCATGACCCACAGTCAGATGCACCCTGTGAAGTGTAAAACACCCCCACTGTCCTCAGGAATATTAACACACTGACAGAGAACACAGATTAATATTAACACACTCACTGACACACTGTGTATATCATGACCCACAGTCAGATACACCCTGTGAAGTGTAAAACACCCCCACTGTCCTCAGGAATATTAACACACTGACAGAGAACACAGATTAATATTAACACACTCACTGACACACTGTGTACATCATGACCCACCGTCAGATGCACCCTGTGAAGTGTAAAACATCCCCACTGTCCTCAGTAATATTAACACTCTGACAGAGAACACAGATTAATATTAACACACTCACTGACACACTGTGTACATCATGACCCACAGTCAGATGCACCCTGTGAAGTGTAAAACATCCCCACTGTCCTCAGTAATATTAACACACTGACAGAGAACACAGATTAATATTAACACACTCACTGACACACTGTGTATATCATGACCCACAGTCAGATACACCCTGTGAAGTGTAAAACATCCCCACTGTCCTCAGTAATATTAACACACTGACAGAGAACACAGATTAATATTAACACACTCACTGACACACTGTGTATATCATGACCCACAGTCAGATAAACCCTGTGAAGTGTAAAACACCCCCACTGTCCTCAGTAATATTAACACACTGACAGAGAACACAGATTAATATTAACACACTCACTGACACACTGTGTATATCATGACCCACATTCAGATACACCCTGTGTAGTGTAAAACACCCCCACTGTCCTCAGTAATATTAACACACTGACAGAGAACACAGATTAATATTAACACACTCACTGACACACTGTGTACATCATGACCTACAGTCAGATGAACCCTGTGAAGTGTAAAACACCCCCACTGTCCTCAGGAATATTAACACACTGACAGAGAACACAGATTAATATTAACACACTCACTGACACACTGTGTATATCATGACCCACTGTCAGATACACCCTGTGAAGTGTAAAACACCCCCACTGTCCTCAGGAATATTAACACACTGACAGAGAACACAGATTAATATTAACACACTCACTGACACACTGTGTACATCATGACCCACAGTCAGATACACCCTGTGAAGTGTAAAACACCCCCACTGTCCTCAGTAATATTAACACATTGACAGAGAACACAGATTAATATTAACACACTCACTGACACACTGTGTACATCATGACCCACAGCCAGATACACCCTGTGAAGTGTAAAACACCCCCACTGTCCTCAGTAATATTAACACACTGACAGAGATCACAGATTAATATTAACACACTCACTGACACACTGTGTACATCATGACCCACAGTCAGATACACCCTGTGAAGTGTAAAACATCCCACTGTCCTCAGGAATATTAACACACTGACAGAGAACACAGATTAATATTAACACACTCACTGACACACTGTGTACATCATGACCCACAGTCAGATACACCCTGTGAAGTGTAAAACATCCCACTGTCCTCAGGAATATTAACACACTGACAGAGAACACAGATTAATATTAACACTCTCACTGACACACTGTGTATATCATGACCTACAGCCAGATACACCCTGTAAAGTGTAAAACACCCCCACTGTCCACAGTAATATTAACACACTGACAGAGAACACAGATTAATATTAACACACTCACTGACACACTGTGTACATCATGACCCACAGTCAGATACACCCTGTGAAGTGTAAAACATCCCACTGTCCTCAGGAATATTAACACACTGACAGAGAACACAGATTAATATTAACACACTCACTGACACACTGTGTACATCATGACCCACAGTCAGATACACCCTGTGAAGTGTAAAACATCCCACTGTCCTCAGGAATATTAACACACCGACAGAGAACACAGATTAATATTAACACTCTCACTGACACACTGTGTATATCATGACCCACAGCCAGATACACCCTGTAAAGTGTAAAACACCCCCACTGTCCTCAGTAATATTAACACACTGACAGAGAACACAGATTAATATTAACACACTCACTGACACACTGTGTATATCATGACCCACAGCCAGATACACCCTGTAAGGTGTAAAACACCCCCACTGTCCTCAGTAATATTAACACACTGACAGAGAACACAGATTAATATTAACACACTCACTGACACACTGTGTATATCATGAATCACAGTCAGATAAACCCAGTGAAGTGTAAAACACCCCCACTGTCCTCATAATATTAACACACTGACAGAGAACACAGATTAATATTAACACACTCACTGACACACTGTGTATATCATGACCCACAGTCAGATACACCCTGTGAAGTGCAAAACATCCCCACTGTCCTCAGGAATATTAACACACTGACAGAGAACACAGATAAATATTAACACACTCACTGACACACTGTGTACATCATGACCCACAGTCAGATAAACCCTGTGAAGTGTAAAACACCCCCACTGTCCTCAGGAATATTAACACACTGACAGAGAACACAGATTAATATTAACACACTCACTGACACACTGTGTATATCATGACCCACAGTCAGATAAACCCTGTGAAGTGTAAAACACCCCCACTGTCCTCAGGAATATTAACACACTGACAGAGAACACAGATTAATATTAACACACTCACTGACACACTGTGTATATCATGACCCACAGTCAGATGCACACTGTGAAGTGTAAAACATCCCCACTGTCCTCAGGAATATTAACACACTGACAGAGAACACAGATTAATATTAACACACTCACTGACACACAATGTATATCATGACCCACAGTCAGATACACCCTGTGAAGTGTAAAACACCCCCACTGTCCTCAGTAATATTAACACAATGACAGAGAACACAGATTAATATTAACGCACTCACTGACACACTGTGTATATCATGACCCACAGTCAGATACACCCTGTGAAGTGTAAAACACCCCCACTGTCCTCAGCAATATTAACACACTGACAGAGAACACAGATTTATATTAACACACTCACTGACACACTGTGTATATCATGACCCACAGTCAGATACACCCTGTGAAGTGTAAAACACCCCCACTGTCCTCAGTAATAATAACACACTGACAGAGAACACAGATTAATATTAACATTCTCACTGACACACAGTGTATATCATGACCCACAGTCAGATACACCCTGTGAAGTGTAAAACACCCCCACTGTCCTCAGTAATATTAACACACTGACAGAGAACACAGATTAATATTAACACAATCACTGACACACTGTGTATATCATGACCCACAGTCAGAAACACCCTGTGAAGTGTAAAACACCCCCACTGTCCTCAGTAATATTAACACACTGACAGAGAACACAGATTAATATTAACACACTCACTGACACACTGTGTATATCATGACCCACAGTCAGATACACCCTGTGAAGTGTAAAACACCCCCACTGTCCTCAGCAATATTATCTCACTGACAGAGAACACAGATTAATATTAACACACTCACTGACACACTGTGTATATCATGACCCTCAGTCAGATACACCCGGTGAAGTGTAAAACACCCCCACTGTCCTCAGTAATATTAACACACTGACAGAGAACACAGATTAATATTAACACACTCACTGACACACTGTGTATATCATGACTCACAGTCAGATAAACCCTGTGAAGTGTAAAACACCCCCACTGTCCTCATAATATTAACACACTGACAGAGAACACAGATTAATATTAACACACTCACTGACACACTGTGTATATCATGACCCACAGTTAGATACACCCTGTGAAGTGTAAAACATCCCCCACTGCCCTCAGCAATATTAACACACTGACAGAGAACACAGATTAATATTAACACACTCACTGACGCACTGTGTATATCATGACTCACAGTCAGATACACCCTGTGAAGTGTCAAACACCCCCACTGTCCTCAGTAATATTAACACACTGACAGAGAACACAGATTAATATTAACACACTCACTGACACACTGTGTATATCATGACCCACAGTCAGATAAACCCTGTGAAGTGTAAAACACCCCCACTGTCCTCAGGAATATTAACACACTGACAGAGAACACAGATTAATATTAACACACTCACTGACACACGATGTACATCATGACCCACAGTCAGATACACCCTGTGAAGTGTAAAACACCCCCACTGTCCTCAGGAATATTAACACACTGACAGAGAACACAGATTAATATTAACACACTCACTGACACACTGTGTACATCATGACCCACAGTCAGATAAACCCTGTGAAGTGTAAAACACCCCCACTGTCCTCAGGAATATTAACAAACTGACAGAGAACACAGATTAATATTAACACACTCACTGACACACAGTGTATATCATGACCCACAGTCAGATACACCCTGTGAAGTGTAAAACATCCCCACTGTCCTCAGGAATATTAACACACTGACAGAGAACACAGATTCATATTAACACACTCACTGACACACTGCGTATATCATGACCCACAGTCAGATAAATCCTGTGAAGTGTAAAACACCCCCACTGTCCTCAGTAATATTAACACACTGACAGAGAACACAGACTAATATTAACACACTCACTGACACACTGTGTACATCATGACCCACAGTCAGATAAACCCTGTGAAGTGTAAAACACCCCCACTGTCCTCAGGAATATTAACACACTGACAGAGAACACAGATTAATATTAACACACTCACTGACACACAGTGTATATCATGACCCACAGTCAGATACACCCTGTGAAGTGTAAAACATCCCCACTGTCCTCAGGAATATTAACACACTGACAGAGAACACAGATTCATATTAACACACTCACTGACACACTGTGTATATCATGACCCACAGTCAGATAAACCCTGTGAAGTGTAAAACACCCCCACTGTCCTCAGGAATATTAACACACTGACAGAGAACACAGATTAATATTAACACACTCACTGACACACTGTGTATATCATGACCCAAAGTCAGATAAACCCTGTGAAGTGTAAAACACCCCCACTGTCCTCAGGAATATTAACACACTGACAGAGAACACAGATTAATATTAACACACTCACTGACACACTGTGTATATCATGACCCACAGTCAGATACACCCTGTGAAGTGTAAAACATCCCCACTGTCCTCAGGAATATTAACACACTGACAGAGAACACAGGTTAATATTAACACACTCACTGACACACAATGTATATCATGACCCACAGTCAGATACACCCTGTGAAGTGTAAAACACCCCCACTGTCCTCAGTAATATTAACACACTGACAGAGAACACAGATTAATATTAACACACTCACTGACACACTGTGTATATCATGACCCACAGTCAGATACACCCTGTGAAGTGTAAAACACACACACTGTCCTCAGGAATATTAACACACTGACAGAGAACACAGATTAATATTAACACACTCACTGACACGCTGTGTATATCATGACCCACAGTCAGATACACCCTGTGAAGAGTAAAACACCCCCACTGTCCTCAGTAATAATAACACACTGACAGAGAACACAGATTAATATTAACACTCTCACTGACACACAGTGTATATCATGACCCACAGTCAGATACACCCTGTGAAGTGTAAAACACCCCCACTGTCCTCAGTAATATTAACACACTGACAGAGAACACAGATTAATATTAACACACTCACTGACACACTGTGTATATCATGACCCACAGTCAGATACACCCTGTGAAGTGTAAAACACCCCCACTGTCTTCAGTAATATTAACACACTGACAGAGAACACAGATTAATATTAACACACTCACTGACACACTGTGTATATCATGACCCACAGTCAGATACACCCTGTGAAGTGTAAAACACCCCCACTGTCCTCAGCAATATTAACACACTGACAGAGAACACAGATTAATATTAACACACTCACTGACACACTGTGTATACCATGACCCACAGTCAGATACACCCGGTGAAGTGTAAAACACCCCCACTGTCCTCAGTAATATTAACACACTGACAGAGAACACAGATTAATATTAACACACTCACTGACACACTATGTACATCATGACCCGGAGTCAGATAAACCCTGTGAAGTGTAAAACACCCCCACTGACCTCAGGAATATTAACACACTGACAGAGAACACAGATTAATATTAACACACTCACTGACACACTGTGTATATCATGACCCACAGTCAGATAAACCCTGTGAAGTGTAAAACACTCCCACTGTCCTCAGGAATATTAACACACTGACAGAGAACACAGATTAATATTAACACACTCACTGACACACTGTGTATATCATGACCCACAGTCAGATACACCCTGTGAAGTGTAAAACACCCCCACTGTCCTCAGGAATATTAACACACTGACAGAGAACACAGATTAATATTAACACACTCACTGACACACTATGTACATCATGACCCACAGTCAGATACACCCTGTGAAGTGTAAAACACCCCCACTGTCCTCAGGAATATTAACACACTGACAGAGAACACAGATTAATATTAACACACTCACTGACACACTGTGTACATCATGACCCACAGTCAGATAAACCCTGTGAAGTGTAAAACACCCCCACTGTCCTCAGGAATATTAACACACTGACAGAGAACACAGATTAATATTAACACACTCACTGACACACAGTGTATATCATGACCCACAGTCAGATACACCCTGTGAAGTGTAAAACATCCCCACTGTCCTCAGGAATATTAACACACTGACAGAGAACACAGATTCATATTAACACACTCACTGACACACTGTGTATATCATGACCCACAGTCAGATAAACCCTGTGAAGTGTAAAACACCCCCACTGTCCTCAGGAATATTAACACACTGACAGAGAACACAGATTAATATTAACACACTCACTGACACACTGTGTATATCATGACCCACAGTCAGATAAACCCTGTGAAGTGTAAAACACCCCCACTGTCCTCAGGAATATTAACACACTGACAGAGAACACAGATTAATATTAACACACTCACTGACACACTGTGTATATCATGACCCACAGTCAGATACACCCTGTGAAGTGTAAAACATCACCACTGTCCTCAGGAATATTAACACACTGACAGAGAACACAGATTAATATTAACACACTCACTGACACACAATGTATATCATGACCCACAGTCAGATACACCCTGTGAAGTGTAAAACACCCCCACTGTCCTCAGTAATATTAACACACTGACAGAGAACACAGATTAATATTAACACTCTCACTGACACACAGTGTATATCATGACCCACAGTCAGATACACCCTGTGAAGTGTAAAACACCCCCACTGTCCTCAGTAATATTAACACACTGACAGAGAACACAGATTAATATTAACACACTCACTGACACACTGTGTATATCATGACCCACAGTCAGATACACCCTGTGAAGTGTAAAACACCCCCACTGTCTTCAGTAATATTAACACACTGACAGAGAACACAGATTAATATTAACACACTCACTGACACACTGTGTATATCATGACCCACAGTCAGATACACCCTGTGAAGTGTAAAACACCCCCACTGTCCTCAGCAATATTAACACACTGACAGAGAACACAGATTAATATTAACACACTCACTGACACACTGTGTATACCATGACCCACAGTCAGATACACCCGGTGAAGTGTAAAACACCCCCACTGTCCTCAGTAATATTAACACACTGACAGAGAACACAGATTAATATTAACACACTCACTGACACACTATGTACATCATGACCCGGAGTCAGATAAACCCTGTGAAGTGTAAAACACCCCCACTGACCTCAGGAATATTAACACACTGACAGAGAACACAGATTAATATTAACACACTCACTGACACACTGTGTATATCATGACCCACAGTCAGATAAACCCTGTGAAGTGTAAAACACTCCCACTGTCCTCAGGAATATTAACACACTGACAGAGAACACAGATTAATATTAACACACTCACTGACACACTGTGTATATCATGACCCACAGTCAGATACACCCTGTGAAGTGTAAAACACCCCCACTGTCCTCAGGAATATTAACACACTGACAGAGAACACAGATTAATATTAACACACTCACTGACACACTATGTACATCATGACCCACAGTCAGATACACCCTGTGAAGTGTAAAACACCCCCACTGTCCTCAGGAATATTAACACACTGACAGAGAACACAGATTAATATTAACACACTCACTGACACACTGTGTACATCATGACCCACAGTCAGATAAACCCTGTGAAGTGTAAAACACCCCCACTGTCCTCAGGAATATTAACACACTGACAGAGAACACAGATTAATATTAACACACTCACTGACACACAGTGTATATCATGACCCACAGTCAGATACACCCTGTGAAGTGTAAAACATCCCCACTGTCCTCAGGAATATTAACACACTGACAGAGAACACAGATTCATATTAACACACTCACTGACACACTGTGTATATCATGACCCACAGTCAGATAAACCCTGTGAAGTGTAAAACACCCCCACTGTCCTCAGGAATATTAACACACTGACAGAGAACACAGATTAATATTAACACACTCACTGACACACTGTGTATATCATGACCCACAGTCAGATAAACCCTGTGAAGTGTAAAACACCCCCACTGTCCTCAGGAATATTAACACACTGACAGAGAACACAGATTAATATTAACACACTCACTGACACACTGTGTATATCATGACCCACAGTCAGATACACCCTGTGAAGTGTAAAACATCACCACTGTCCTCAGGAATATTAACACACTGACAGAGAACACAGATTAATATTAACACACTCACTGACACACAATGTATATCATGACCCACAGTCAGATACACCCTGTGAAGTGTAAAACACCCCCACTGTCCTCAGTAATATTAACACACTGACAGAGAACACAGATTAATATTAACACACTCACTGACACACTGTGTATATCATGACCCACAGTCAGATACACCCTGTGAAGTGTAAAACACACCCACTGTCCTCAGGAATATTAACACACTGACAGAGAACACAGATTAATATTAACACACTCACTGACACACTGTGTATATCATGACCCACAGTCAGATACACCCTGTGAAGTGTAAAACACCCCCACTGTCCTCAGTAATAATAACACACTGACAGAGAACACAGATTAATATTAACACTCTCACTGACACACAGTGTATATCATGACCCACAGTCAGATACACCCTGTGAAGTGTAAAACACCCCCACTGTCCTCAGTAATATTAACACACTGACAGAGAACACAGATTAATATTAACACACTCACTGACACACTGTGTATATCATGACCCACAGTCAGATACACCCTGTGAAGTGTAAAACACCCCCACTGTCCTCAGTAATATTAACACACTGACAGAGAACACAGATTAATATTAACACACTCACTGACACACTGTGTATATCATGACCCACAGTCAGATACACCCTGTGAAGTGTAAAACACCCCCACTGTCCTCAGCAAAATTAACACACTGACAGAGAACACAGATTAATATTAACACACTCACTGACACACTGTGTATATCATGACCCTCAGTCAGATAAACCCTGTGAAGTGTAAAACACCCCCACTGACCACAGGAATATTAACACACTGACAGAGAACACAGATTAATATTAACACACTCACTGACACACTGTGTATATCATGACCCACAGTCAGATAAACCCTGTGAAGTGTAAAACACTCCCACTGTCCTCAGGAATATTAACACACTGACAGAGAACACAGATTAATATTAACACACTCACTGACACACTGTGTATATCATGACCCACAGTCAGATACACCCTGTGAAGTGTAAAACACCCCCACTGTCCTCAGCAATATTAACACACTGACTGAGAACACAGATTAATATTAACACACTCACTGACACTCTGTGCATATCATGACTCACAGTCAGATACACCCGGTGAAGTGTAAAACACCCCCACTGTCCTCAGTAATATTAACACACTGACAGAGAACACAGATTAATATTAACACACTCACTGACACACTGTGTACATCATGACCCACAGTCAGATACACCCGGTGAAGTGGAAAACACCCCCACTGTCCTCAGTAATATTAACACACTGACAGAGAACACAGATTAATATTAACACACTCACTGACACACTGTGTACATCATGACTCACAGTCAGATACACCCGGTGAAGTGTAAAACACCCCCACTGTCCTCAGTAATATTAACACACTGACAGAGAACACAGATTAATATTAACACACTCACTGACACACTGTGTATGTCATTACCCACAGTCAGATACACCCTGTGAAGTGTAAAACACCCCCACTGTCCTCAGGAATATTAACACACTGACAGAGAACACAGATTAATATTAACACACTCACTGACACACTGTGTATATCATGACCCACAGTCAGATACACCCGGTGAAGTGCAAAACACCCCCACTGTCCTCAGGAATATTAACAGACTGACAGAGAACACAGATTAATATTAACACACTCACTGACACACTGTGTATATCATGACCCACAGTCAGATAAACCCTGTGAAGTGTAAAACACCCCCACTGTCCTCAGTAATATTAACACACTGACAGAGTACACAGATTAATATTAAAACATTCTCTGACACACTGTGTATATCATGACCCACAGTCAGATACACCCTGTGAAGTGTAAAACACCCCCACTGTCCTCAGCAATATTAACACACTTACAGAGAACACAGATTAATATTAACACACTCACTGACACACTGTGTACATAATGACCCACAGTCAGATACACCCTGTGAAGTGTAAAACAACCCCACTGTCCTCAGGAATATTAACACACTGACAGAGTACACAGATTAATATTAACACACTCACTGACACACTGTGTATATCATGACCCACAGTCAGATACACCCTGTGAAGGGTAAAACACCCCCACTGTCCTCAGGAATATTAACACACTGACAGAGAACACAGATTAATAATAACACACTCACTGACACACTGTGTATATCATGACCTACAGTCAGATAAACCCTGTGAAGTGTAAAACACCCCCACTGTCCTCAGCAATATTAACACACTGACAGAGAACACAGATTAATCTTAACACACTCACTGACACACTGTGTATATCATGACCCACTGTCAGATACACCCGGTGAAGTGTAAAACATCCCCACTGTCCTCAGGAATATTAACACACTGACAGAGAACACAGATTAATATTAACACTCTCACTGACACACTGTGTATATCATGACCCACAGTCAGATACACCCTGTGAAGTGTAAAACACCCCCACTGTCCTCAGGAATATTAACACACTGACAGAGAACACAGATTAATATTAACACACTCACTGACACACTGTGTATATCATGACCCACAGTCAGATACACCCTGTGAAGTGTAAAACACCCCCACTGCCCTCAGTAATAATAACACACTGACAGAGAACACAGATTAATATTAACACTCTCACTGACACACAGTGTATATCATGACCCACAGTCAGATACACCCTGTGAAGTGTAAAACACCCCCACTGTCCTCAGTAATATTAACACACTGACAGAGAACACAGATTAATATTAACACACTCACTGACACACTGTGTATATCATGACCCACAGTCAGATACACCCTGTGAAGTGTAAAACACCCCCACTGTCCTCAGTAATATTAACACACTGACAGAGAACACAGATTAATATTAACACACTCACTGACACACTGTGTATATCATGACCCACAGTCAGATACACCCTGTGAAGTGTAAAACACCCCCACTGTCCTCAGCAATATTAACACACTGACAGAGAACACAGATTAATATTAACACACTCACTGACACACTGTGTATATCATGACCCACAGTCAGATACACCCGGTGAAGTGTAAAACACCCCCACTGTCCTCAGTAATATTAACACACTGAAAGAGAACACAGATTAATATTAACACACTCACTGACACACTATGTACATCATGACCCAGAGTCAGATAAACCCTGTGAAGTGTAAAACACCCCCACTGACCTCAGGAATATTAACACACTGACAGAGAACACAGATTAATATTAACACACTCACTGACACACTGTGTATATCATGACCCACAGTCAGATAAACCCTGTGAAGTGTAAAACACTCCCACTGTCCTCAGGAATATTAACACACTGACAGAGAACACAGATTAATATTAACACACTCACTGACACACTGTGTATATCATGACCCACAGTCAGATACACCCTGTGAAGTGTAAAACACCCCCACTGTCCTCAGCAATATTAACACACTGACTGAGAACACAGATTAATATTAACACACTCACTGACACTCTGTGCATATCATGACTCACAGTCAGATACACCCGGTGAAGTGTAAAACACCCCCACTGTCCTCAGTAATATTAACACACTGACAGAGAACACAGATTAATATTAACACACTCACTGACACACTGTGTACATCATGACCCACAGTCAGATACACCCGGTGAAGTGGAAAACACCCCCACTGTCCTCAGTTATATTAACACACTGACAGAGAACACAGATTAATATTAACACACTCACTGACACACTGTGTACATCATGACTCACAGTCAGATACACCCGGTGAAGTGTAAAACACCCCCACTGTCCTCAGTAATATTAACACACTGACAGAGAACACAGATTAATATTAACACACTCACTGACACACTGTGTATGTCATGACCCACAGTCAGATACACCCTGTGAAGTGTAAAACACCCCCACTGTCCTCAGGAATATTAGCACACTGACAGAGAACACAGATTAATATTAACACACTCACTGACACACTGTGTATATCATGACCCACAGTCAGATACACCCGGTGAAGTGCAAAACACCCCCACTGTCCTCAGGAATATTAACACACTGACAGAGAACACAGATTAATATTAACACACTCACTGACACACTGTGCATATCATGACTCACAGTCAGATACACCCGGTGAAGTGTAAAACACCCCCACTGTCCTCAGTAATATTAACACACTGACAGAGAACACAGATTAATATTAACACACTCACTGACACACTGTGTACATCATGACCCACAGTCAGATACACCCGGTGATGTGGAAAACACCCCCACTGTCCTCAGTAATATTAACACACTGACAGAGAACACAGATTAATATTAACACACTCACTGACACACTGTGTACATCATGACTCACAGTCAGATACACCCGGTGAAGTGTAAAACACCCCCACTGTCCTCAGTAATATTAACACACTGACAGAGAACACAGATTAATATTAACACACTCACTGACACACTGTGTATGTCATGACCCACAGTCAGATACACCCTGTGAAGTGTAAAACACCCCCACTGTCCTCAGGAATATTAGCACACTGACAGAGAACACAGATTAATATTAACACACTCACTGACACACTGTGAATATCATGACCCACAGTCAGATACACCCGGTGAAGTGCAAAACACCGCCACTGTCCTCAGGAATATTAACAGACTGACAGAGAACACAGATTAATATTAACACACTCACTGACACACTGTGTATATCATGACCCACAGTCAGATAAACCCTGTGAAGTGTAAAACACCCCCACTGTCCTCAGTAATATTAACACACTGACAGAGTACACAGATTAATATTAAAACACTCTCTGACACACTGTGTATATCATGACCCAGAGTCAGATACACCCTGTGAAGTGTAAAACACCCCCACTGTCCTCAGCAATATTAACACACTGACAGAGAACACAGATTAATATTAACACACTCACTGACACACTGTGTACATCATGACCCACAGTCAGATACACCCTGTGAAGTGTAAAACATCCCCACTGTCCTCAGGAATATTAACACACTGACAGAGTACACAGATTAATATTAACACACTCACTGACACACTGTGTATATCATGACCCACAGTCAGATACACCCTGTGAAGTGTAAAACACCCCCACTGTCCTCAGGAATATTAACACACTGACAGAGAACACAGATTAATAATAACACACTCACTGACACACTGTGTATATCATGACCTACAGTCAGATAAACCCTGTGAAGTGTAAAACATCCCCACTGTCCTCAGCAATATTAACACACTGACAGAGAACACAGATTAATATTAACACACTCACTGACACACAGTGTCTCTCATGACCCACAGTCAGATAAACCCTGTGAAGTGTAAAACATCCCCACTGTCCTCAGGAATATTAACACACTGACAGAGAACACAGATTAATATTAACACACTCACTGACACACTGTGTATATCATGACCCACTGTCAGATACACCCGGTGAAGTGTAAAACATCCCCACTGTCCTCAGGAATATTAACAGACTGACAGAGAACACAGATTAATATTAACACACTCACTGACACTCTGTGCATATCATGACTCACAGTCAGATACACCCGGTGAAGTGTAAAACACCCCCACTGTCCTCAGTAATATTAACACACTGACAGAGAACACAGATTAATATTAACACACTCACTGACACACTGTGTACATCATGACCCACAGTCAGATACACCCGGTGAAGTGGAAAACACCCCCACTGTCCTCAGTTATATTAACACACTGACAGAGAACACAGATTAATATTAACACACTCACTGACACACTGTGTACATCATGACTCACAGTCAGATACACCCGGTGAAGTGTAAAACACCCCCACTGTCCTCAGTAATATTAACACACTGACAGAGAACACAGATTAATATTAACACACTCACTGACACACTGTGTATGTCATGACCCACAGTCAGATACACCCTGTGAAGTGTAAAACACCCCCACTGTCCTCAGGAATATTAGCACACTGACAGAGAACACAGATTACTATTAACACACTCACTGACACACTGTGTATATCATGACCCACAGTCAGATACACCCGGTGAAGTGCAAAACACCCCCACTGTCCTCAGGAATATTAACACACTGACAGAGAACACAGATTAATATTAACACACTCACTGACACACTGTGCATATCATGACTCACAGTCAGATACACCCGGTGAAGTGTAAAACACCCCCACTGTCCTCAGTAATATTAACACACTGACAGAGAACACAGATTAATATTAACACACTCACTGACACACTGTGTACATCATGACCCACAGTCAGATACACCCGGTGATGTGGAAAACACCCCCACTGTCCTCAGTAATATTAACACACTGACAGAGAACACAGATTAATATTAACACACTCACTGACACACTGTGTACATCATGACTCACAGTCAGATACACCCGGTGAAGTGTAAAACACCCCCACTGTCCTCAGTAATATTAACACACTGACAGAGAACACAGATTAATATTAACACACTCACTGACACACTGTGTATGTCATGACCCACAGTCAGATACACCCTGTGAAGTGTAAAACACCCCCACTGTCCTCAGGAATATTAGCACACTGACAGAGAACACAGATTAATATTAACACACTCACTGACACACTGTGAATATCATGACCCACAGTCAGATACACCCGGTGAAGTGCAAAACACCGCCACTGTCCTCAGGAATATTAACAGACTGACAGAGAACACAGATTAATATTAACACACTCACTGACACACTGTGTATATCATGACCCAGAGTCAGATAAACCCTGTGAAGTGTAAAACACCCCCACTGTCCTCAGTAATATTAACACACTGAGAGAGTACACAGATTAATATTAAAACACTCTCTGACACACTGTGTATATCATGACCCAGAGTCAGATACACCCTGTGAAGTGTAAAACACCCCCACTGTCCTCAGCAATATTAACACACTGACAGAGAACACAGATTAATATTAACACACTCACTGACACACTGTGTACATCATGACCCACAGTCAGATACACCCTGTGAAGTGTAAAACATCCCCACTGTCCTCAGGAATATTAACACACTGACAGAGTACACAGATTAATATTAACACACTCACTGACACACTGTGTATATCATGACCCACAGTCAGATACACCCTGTGAAGGGTAAAACACCCCCACTGTCCTCAGGAATATTAACACACTGACAGAGAACACAGATTAATAATAACACACTCACTGACACACTGTGTATATCATGACCTACAGTCAGATAAACCCTGTGAAGTGTAAAACACCCCCACTGTCCTCAGCAATATTAACACACTGACAGAGAACACAGATTAATATTAACACACTCACTGACACACAGTGTCTCTCATGACCCACAGTCAGATAAACCCTGTGAAGTGTAAAACATCCCCACTGTCCTCAGGAATATTAACACACTGACAGAGAACACAGATTAATATTAACACTCTCACTGACACACTGTGTATATCATGACCCACAGTCAGATACACCCTGTGAAGTGTAAAACACCCCCACTGTCCTCAGGAATATTAACACACTGACAGAGAACACACATTAATATTAACACACTCACTGACACACTGTGTACATCATGACCCACAGTCAGATAAACCCTGTGAAGCGTAAAACATCCCCACTGTCCTCAGGAATAATAACACACTGACAGAGTACACAGATTAATATTAACACACTCACTGACACACTGTGTATATCATGACCCACAGTCAGATACACCCTGTGAGGTGTAAAACACCCCCACTGTCCTCAGGAATATTAACACACTGACAGAGAACACAGATTAATATTAACACACTCACTGACACACTGTGTACATCATGACCCACAGTCAGATACACCCTGTGAAGTGTAAAACACCCCCACTGTCGTCAGTAATATTAACACACTGACAGAGAACACAGATTAATATTAACACACTCACTGACACACTGTGTATATCATGACCCACAGTCAGATACACCCTGTGAAGTGTAAAACATCCCCACTGTCCTCAGGAATATTAACACACTGACAGTGAACACAGATTAATATTAACACACTCACTGACACACTGTGTATATCATGACCCACAGTCAGATACACCCTGTGAAGTGTAAAACACCCCCACTGTCCTCAGGAATATTAACACACTGACAGAGAACACAGATTAATATTAACACACTCACTGACACACTGTGTATATCATGACCCACAGTCAGATACACCCTGTGAAGTGTAAAACACCCCCTCTGTCCTCAGGAATATTAACACACTGACAGAGAACACAGATTAATATTAACACACTCACTGACACACTGTGTATATCATGACCCACAGTCAGATACACCCGGTGAAGTGTAAAACACCCCCACTGCCCTCAGCAATATTAACACACTGACAGAGAACACAGATTAATATTAACACACTCACTGACACACTGTGTATATCATGACCCACAGTCAGATACACCCTGTGAAGTGTAAAACACCCCCACTGTCCTCAGGAATATTAACACACTGACAGAGAACACAGATTAATATTAACACACTCACTGACACACTGTGTATATCATGACCCACTGTCAGATACACCCGTTGAAGTGTACAACACCCCCACTGCCCTCAGCAATATTAACACACTGACAGAGAACACAGATTAATATTAACACACTCACTGACACACTGTGTACATCATGACCCACTGTCAGATACACCCTGTGAAGTGTAAAACACCCCCACTATCCTCAGGAATATTAACACACTGACAGAGAACACAGATTAATATTAACACACTCACTGACACACTGTGTATATCATGACCCACAGTCAGATACACCCGGTGAAGTGTAAAACACACCCACTGCCCTCAGCAATATTAACACACTGACAGAGAACACAGATTAATATTAACACACTCACTGACACACTGTGTACATCATGACCCACAGTCAGATACACCCTGTGAAGTGTAAAACACCCCCACTGTCCTCAGGAATATTAACACACTGACAGAGAACACAGATTAATATTAACACACTCACTGACACACTGTGTATATCATGACCCACAGTCAGATACACCCTGTGAAGTGTAAAACACCCCCACTGTCCTCAGTAATATTAACACACTGACAGAGAACACAGATTAATATTAACACACTCACTGACACACTGTGTATATCATGACCCACAGTCAGATGCACCCGGTGAAGTGTAAAACACCCCCACTGTCCTCAGTAATATTAACACACTGACAGAGAACACAGATTAATATTAACACACTCACTGACACACTGTGTACATCATGACCCACAGTCAGATACACCCTGTGAAGTGTAAAACACCCCCACTGTCCTCAGGAATATTAACATACTGACAGAGAACACAGATTAATATTAACACACTCACTGACACACTGTGTATATCATGACTCACAGTCAGATACACCCTGTGAAGTGTAAAACATCCCCACTGTCCTCAGGAATATTAACACACTGACAGAGAACACAGATTAATATTAACACACTCACTGACACACTGTGTACATCATGACCCACAGTCAGATAAACCCTGTGAAGTGTAAAACATCCTCACTGTCCTCAGTAATATTAACACACTGACAGAGAACACAGATTAATATTAACACACTCACTGACACACTGTGTATGTCATGACCCACAGTCAGATACACCCTGTGAAGTGTAAAACACCCCCACTGTCCTCAGGAATATTAGCACACTGACAGAGAACACAGATTAATATTAACACACTCACTGACACACTGTGAATATCATGACCCACAGTCAGATACACCCGGTGAAGTGCAAAACACCGCCACTGTCCTCAGGAATATTAACAGACTGACAGAGAACACAGATTAATATTAACACACTCACTGACACACTGTGTATATCATGACCCAGAGTCAGATAAACCCTGTGAAGTGTAAAACACCCCCACTGTCCTCAGTAATATTAACACACTGAGAGAGTACACAGATTAATATTAAAACACTCTCTGACACACTGTGTATATCATGACCCAGAGTCAGATACACCCTGTGAAGTGTAAAACACCCCCACTGTCCTCAGCAATATTAACACACTGACAGAGAACACAGATTAATATTAACACACTCACTGACACACTGTGTACATCATGACCCACAGTCAGATACACCCTGTGAAGTGTAAAACATCCCCACTGTCCTCAGGAATATTAACACACTGACAGAGTACACAGATTAATATTAACACACTCACTGACACACTGTGTATATCATGACCCACAGTCAGATACACCCTGTGAAGGGTAAAACACCCCCACTGTCCTCAGGAATATTAACACACTGACAGAGAACACAGATTAATAATAACACACTCACTGACACACTGTGTATATCATGACCTACAGTCAGATAAACCCTGTGAAGTGTAAAACACCCCCACTGTCCTCAGCAATATTAACACACTGACAGAGAACACAGATTAATATTAACACACTCACTGACACACAGTGTCTCTCATGACCCACAGTCAGATAAACCCTGTGAAGTGTAAAACATCCCCACTGTCCTCAGGAATATTAACACACTGACAGAGAACACAGATTAATATTAACACACTCACTGACACACTGTGTATATCATGACCCACTGTCAGATACACCCGGTGAAGTGTAAAACATCCCCACTGTCCTCAGGAATATTAACACACTGACAGAGAACACAGATTAATATTAACACTCTCACTGACACACTGTGTATATCATGACCCACAGTCAGATACACCCTGTGAAGTGTAAAACACCCCCACTGTCCTCAGGAATATTAACACACTGACAGAGAACACACATTAATATTAACACACTCACTGACACACTGTGTACATCATGACCCACAGTCAGATAAACCCTGTGAAGCGTAAAACATCCCCACTGTCCTCAGGAATAATAACACACTGACAGAGTACACAGATTAATATTAACACACTCACTGACACACTGTGTATATCATGACCCACAGTCAGATACACCCTGTGAGGTGTAAAACACCCCCACTGTCCTCAGGAATATTAACACACTGACAGAGAACACAGATTAATATTAACACACTCACTGACACACTGTGTACATCATGACCCACAGTCAGATACACCCTGTGAAGTGTAAAACACCCCCACTGTCGTCAGTAATATTAACACACTGACAGAGAACACAGATTAATATTAACACACTCACTGACACACTGTGTATATCATGACCCACAGTCAGATACACCCTGTGAAGTGTAAAACATCCCCACTGTCCTCAGGAATATTAACACACTGACAGTGAACACAGATTAATATTAACACACTCACTGACACACTGTGTATATCATGACCCACAGTCAGATACACCCTGTGAAGTGTAAAACACCCCCACTGTCCTCAGGAATATTAACACACTGACAGAGAACACAGATTAATATTAACACACTCACTGACACACTGTGTATATCATGACCCACAGTCAGATACACCCTGTGAAGTGTAAAACACCCCCTCTGTCCTCAGGAATATTAACACACTGACAGAGAACACAGATTAATATTAACACACTCACTGACACACTGTGTATATCATGACCCACAGTCAGATACACCCGGTGAAGTGTAAAACACCCCCACTGCCCTCAGCAATATTAACACACTGACAGAGAACACAGATTAATATTAACACACTCACTGACACACTGTGTATATCATGACCCACAGTCAGATACACCCTGTGAAGTGTAAAACACCCCCACTGTCCTCAGGAATATTAACACACTGACAGAGAACACAGATTAATATTAACACACTCACTGACACACTGTGTATATCATGACCCACTGTCAGATACACCCGTTGAAGTGTACAACACCCCCACTGCCCTCAGCAATATTAACACACTGACAGAGAACACAGATTAATATTAACACACTCACTGACACACTGTGTACATCATGACCCACTGTCAGATACACCCTGTGAAGTGTAAAACACCCCCACTATCCTCAGGAATATTAACACACTGACAGAGAACACAGATTAATATTAACACACTCACTGACACACTGTGTATATCATGACCCACAGTCAGATACACCCGGTGAAGTGTAAAACACACCCACTGCCCTCAGCAATATTAACACACTGACAGAGAACACAGATTAATATTAACACACTCACTGACACACTGTGTACATCATGACCCACAGTCAGATACACCCTGTGAAGTGTAAAACACCCCCACTGTCCTCAGGAATATTAACACACTGACAGAGAACACAGATTAATATTAACACACTCACTGACACACTGTGTATATCATGACCCACAGTCAGATACACCCTGTGAAGTGTAAAACACCCCCACTGTCCTCAGTAATATTAACACACTGACAGAGAACACAGATTAATATTAACACACTCACTGACACACTGTGTATATCATGACCCACAGTCAGATGCACCCGGTGAAGTGTAAAACACCCCCACTGTCCTCAGTAATATTAACACACTGACAGAGAACACAGATTAATATTAACACACTCACTGACACACTGTGTACATCATGACCCACAGTCAGATACACCCTGTGAAGTGTAAAACACCCCCACTGTCCTCAGGAATATTAACATACTGACAGAGAACACAGATTAATATTAACACACTCACTGACACACTGTGTATATCATGACTCACAGTCAGATACACCCTGTGAAGTGTAAAACATCCCCACTGTCCTCAGGAATATTAACACACTGACAGAGAACACAGATTAATATTAACACACTCACTGACACACTGTGTACATCATGACCCACAGTCAGATAAACCCTGTGAAGTGTAAAACATCCTCACTGTCCTCAGTAATATTAACACACTGACAGAGAACACAGATTAATATTAACACACTCACTGACATACTGTGTAAATCATGACCCACAGTCAGATACACCCTGTGAAGTGTAAAACAACCCCACTGTCCTCAGGAATATTAACACACTGACAGAGAACACAGATTAATATTAACACACTCACTGACACACTGTGTACATCATGACCCACAGTCAGATACACCCTGTGAAGTGTAAAACACCCCCACTGTCCTCAGTAATATTAATACACTGACAGAGAACACAGATTAATATTAACACACTCACTCACACATTGTGTATATCATGACCCGCAGTCAGATAAACCCTGTGAAGTGTAAAACACCCCCACTGTCCTCAGTAATATTAACACACTGACAGAGAACACAGATTAATATTAACACACTCACTGACACACTGTGTATATCATGACCCACAGTCAGATACACCCTGTGAAGTGTAAAACACCCCCACTGTCCTCAGTAATATTAACACACTGACAGAGAACACAGATTAATATTAACACACTCACTGACACACTGTGTACATCATGACCCACAGTCAGATACACCCTGTGAAGTGTGAAACACCCCCACTGTCCTCAGTAATATTAACACACTGACAGAGAACACAGATTAATATTAACACACTCACTGACACACTGTGTATATCATGACCCACAGTCAGATACACCCTGTGAAGTGTAAAACATTCCCACTGTCCTCAGGAATATTAACACACTGACAGAGAACACAGATTAATATTAACACACTCACTGACACACTGTGTATATCATGACCCACAGTCAGATACACCCTGTGAAGTGTAAAACACCTCCACTGTCCTCAGTAATATTAACACACTGACAGAGAACACAGATTAATATTAACACACTCACTGACACACTGTGTATATCATGACCCACAGTCAGATACACCCTTTGAAGTGTAAAACACCCCCACTGTCCTCAGTAATATTAACACACTGACAGAGAACACAGATTAATATTAACACACTCACTGACACACTGTGTACATCATGACCCACAGTCAGATACACCCTGTGAAGTGTAAAACACCCCAACTGTCCTCAGTAATATTAACACACAGACAGAGAACACAGATTAATATTGACACACTCACTGACAAACTGTGTATATCATGACCCACAGTCAGATACACCCTGTGAAGTGTAAAACACCCCCACTGTCCTCAGTAATACTAACACACTGACAGAGAACACAGATTAATATTAACACACTCACTGACACACTGTGTATATCATCACCCACAGTCAGATACACCCGGTGAAGTGTAAAACACCCCCACTGTCCTCAGGAATATTAACACACTGACAGAGAACACAGATTAATATTAACACACTCACTGACACACTGTGTATATCATGACCCAGAGTCAGATAAACCCTGTGAAGTGTAAAACACCCCCACTGTCCTCAGGAATATTAACACACTGACAGAGAACACAGATTAATGTTAACACACTCACTGACACACTGTGTATATCATGACCCACAGTCAGATACACCCTGTGAAGTGTAAAACACCCCCACTGTCCTCAGGAATATTAACACCTGACAGTGAACACAGATTAATATTAACACACTCACTGACACACTGTGTACATCATGACCCACAGTCAGATACACCCTGTGAAGTGTAAAACACCCCCACTGTCCTCAGTAATATTAACACACTGACAGAGAACACAGATTAATATTAACACACTCACTGACACACTGTGTATATCATGACCCACAGTCAGATACACCCTGTGAAGTGTAAAACACCCCCACTGTCCTCAGTAATATTAACACACTGACAGAGAACACAGATTAATATTAACACACTCACTGACACACTGTGTACATCATGACCCACAGTCAGATAAACCCTGTGAAGTGTAAAACACCCCCACTGTCCTCAGTAATATTAACACAATGACAGAGAACACAGATTAATATTAACACACTCACTGACACACTGTGTACATCATGACCCACAGTCAGATAAACCCTGTGAAGTGTAAAACATCCCCACTGTCCTCAGTAATATTAACACACTGACAGAGAACACAGATTAATATTAACACACTCACTGACACACTGTGTATATCATGACCCACAGTCAGATACACCCTGCGAAGTGTAAAACACCCCCACTGTCCTCAGGAATATTAACACCTGACAGTGAACACAGATTAATATTAACACACTCACTGACACACTGTGTACATCATGACCCACAGTCAGATACACCCTGTGAAGTGTAAAACACCCCCACTGTCCTCAGTAATATTAACACACTGACAGAGAACACAGATTAATATTAACACACTCACTGACACACTGTGTACATCATGACCCACAGTCAGATAAACCCTGTGAAGTGTAAAACACCCCCACTGTCCTCAGTAATATTAACACACTGACAGAGAACACAGATTAATATTAACACACTCACTGCCACACTGTGTACATCATGACCCACAGTCAGATAAACCCTGTGAAGTGTAAAACATCCCCACTGTCCTCAGTAATATTAACACACTGACAGAGAACACAGATTAATATTAACACACTCACTGACATACTGTGTAAATCATGACCCACAGTCAGATACACCCTGTGAAGTGTAAAACACCCCCACTGTCCTCAGGAATATTAACACACTGACAGAGAACACAGATTAATATTAACACACTCACTGACACACTGTGTACATCATGACCCACAGTCAGATACACCCTGTGAAGTGTAAAACACCCCCACTGTCCTCAGTAATATTAATACACTGACAGAGAACACAGGTTAATATTAACACACTCACTGACACATTGTGTATATCATGACCCGCAGTCAGATAAACCCTGTGAAGTGTAAAACACCCCCACTGTCCTCAGTAATATTAACACACTGACAGAGAACACAGATTAATATTAACACACTCACTGACACACTGTGTATATCATGACCCACAGTCAGATACACCCTGTGAAGTGTAAAACACCCCCACTGTCCTCAGTAATATTAACACACTGACAGAGAACACAGATTAATATTAACACACTCACTGACACACTGTGTACATCATGACCCACAGTCAGATACACCCTGTGAAGTGTGAAACACCCCCACTGTCCTCAGTAATATTAACACACTGACAGAGAACACAGATTAATATTAACACACTCACTGACACACTGTGTATATCATGACCCACAGTCAGATACACCCTGTGAAGTGTAAAACATTCCCACTGTCCTCAGGAATATTAACACACTGACAGAGAACAGAGATTAATATTAACACACTCACTGACACACTGTGTATATCATGACCCACAGTCAGATACACCCTGTGAAGTGTAAAACATCCCCACTGTCCTCAGCAATATTAACACACTGACAGAGAACACAGATTAATATTAACACACTCACTGACACATTGTGTATATCATGACCCGCAGTCAGATAAACCCTGTGAAGTTTAAAACACCCCCACTGTCCTCAGGAATATTAACACACTGACAGAGAACACAGATTAATATTAACACACTCACTGACACACTGTGTATATCATGACCCACAGTCAGATACACCCTGTGAAGTGTAAAACACCCCCACTGTCCTCAGTAATATTAACACACTGACAGAGATCACAGATTAATATTAACACACTCACTGACACACTGTGTACATCATGACCCACAGTCAGATACACCCTGTGAAGTGTGAAACACCCCCACTGTCCTCAGTAATATTAACGCACTGACAGAGAACACAGATTAATATTAACACACTCACTGACACACTGTGTATATCATGACCCACAGTCAGATACACCCTGTGAAGTGTAAAACATTCCCACTGTCCTCAGGAATATTAACACACTGGCAGAGAACAGAGATTAATATTAACACACTCACTGACAAACTGTGTATATCATGACCCACAGTCAGATACACCCTGTGAAGTGTAAAACATCCCCACTGTCCTCAGCAATATTAACACACTGACAGAGAACACAGATTAATATTAACACACTCACTGACACACTGTGTATATCATGACCCACAGTCAGATACACCCTGTGAAGTGTAAAACACCCCCAATGTCCTCAGTAATATTAATACACTGACAGAGAACACAGGTTAATATTAACACACTCACTGACACACTGTGTATATCATGACCCACAGTCAGATACACCCTGTGAAGTGTAAAACACCCCCACTGTCCTCAGTCATATTAACACACTGACAGAGAACACAGATTAATATTAACACACTCACTGACACACTGTGTATATCATGACCCACAGTCAGATACACCCTGTGAAGTGTAAAACACCCCCACTGTCCTGAGTAATATTAACACACTGACAGAGAACACAGATTAATATTAACACACTCACTGACACACTGTGTATATCATGACCCACAGTCAGATACACACTGTGAAGTGTAAAACACCCCCACTGTCCTCAGTCATATTAACACACTGACAGAGAACACAGATTAATATTAACACACTCACTGACACACTGTGTATATCATGACCCACAGTCAGATACACCCTGTGAAGTGTAAAACACACCCACTGTCCTCAGGAATATTAACACACTGACAGAGAACACAGATTAATATTAACACGCTCACTGACACAGTGTGTATATCATGACCCAAGGCCAGATGCACCCTGTGAAGTGTAAAACACCCCCACTGTCCTCAGTAATATTAACACACTGACAGAGAACACAGATTAATATTAACAAACTCACTGACACACTGTGTATTTCATGACCCACTGCCAGATAAACCCTGTGAAGTGTAAAACACCCCCACTGTCCTCAGTAATATTATCACACTGACAGAGAACACAGATTAATATTAACACATTCACTGACACACTGTGTATATCATGACCCACAGTCAGATACACTCTGTGAAGTGTAAAACACCCCCACTGTCCTCAGGAATATTAACACACTGACAGAGAACACAGATTAATATTAACACACTCACTGACACACTGTGTATATCATGACCCAAGGCCAGATACACTCTGTGAAGTGTAAAACACCCCCACTGTCCTCAGGAATATTAACACACTGACAGAGAACACAGATTAATATTAACACACTCACTGACACACTGTGTATATCGTGACCCACAGACAGATAATCCCTGTGAAGTGTAAAACAGCCCCACTGTCCTCAGGAATATTAACACACTGACAGAGAACACAGATTAATATTAACACACTCACTGACACACTGTATATATCATGACCCACAGTCAGATACACCCTGTGAAGTGTAAAACACCCCCACTGTCCTCAGTAATATTAACACACTGACAGAGAACACAGATTAATATTAACACACTCACTGACACACTGTGTATATCATGACCCACAGTCAGATAAACCCTGTGAAGTGTAAAACACCCCCACTGTCCTCAGTAATATTAACACACTGACAGAGAACACAGATTAATATTAACACACTCACTGACACACTGTGTATATCATGACCCACAGTCAGATACACCCTGTGAAGTGTAAAACACCCCCACTGTCCTCAGTAATATTAACACACTGACAGAGAACACAGATTAATATTAACACACTCACTGACACACTGTGTACATCACGTTCCACAGACAGATAAACCCTGTGAAGTGTAAAACATCCCCACTGTCCTCAGTAATATTAACACACTGACAGAGAACACAGATTAATATTAACACACTCACTGACACACTGTGTATATCATGACCCACAGTCAGATACACCCTGTGAAGTGTAAAACACCCCCACTGTCCTCAGGAATATTAACACACTGACAGAGAACACAGATTAATATTAACACACTGACCGACACACTGTGTACATCATGACCCACAGCCAGATAAACCCTGTGAAGTGTAAAACACCCCCACTCTCCTCAGGAATATTAACACACTGACAGAGAACACAGATTAATATTAACACACTCACTGACACACTGTGTACATCATGACCCACAGTCAGATACACCCTGTGAAGTGTAAAACACCCCCACTGTCGTCAGTAATATTAACACACTGACAGAGAACACAGATTAATATTAACACACTCACTGACACACTGTGTATATCATGACCCACAGTCAGATACATCCTGTGAAGTGTAAAACACCCCCTCTGTCCTCAGGAATATTAACACACTGACAGAGAACACAGATTAATATTAACACACTCACTGACACACTGTGTATATCATGACCCACAGTCAGATACACCCTGTGAAGTGTAAAACACCCCCACTGTCCTCAGCAATATTAACACACTGACAGAGAACACAGATTAATATTAACACACTCACTGACACACTGTGTATATCATGACCCACAGTCAGATACCCCCTGTGAAGTGTAAAACACCCCCACTGTCCTCAGTAATATTAACACACTGGCAGAGAACACAGATTAATATTAACACACTGACCGACACACTGTGTACATCATGACCCACAGCCAGATAAACCCTGTGAAGTGTAAAACACCCCCACTGTCCTCAGTAATATTAACACACTGACAGAGAACACAGATTAATATTAACACACTCACTGACACATTGTGTACATCATGACCCACAGTCAGATACACCCTGTGAAATGTAAAACATCCCCACTGTCCTCAGCAATATTAACACATTGACAGAGAACACAGATTATTATTAACACACTCACTGACACACTGTGTATATCATGACCCACAGTCAGATACACCCTGTGAAGTGTAAAACACCCCCACTGTCCTCAGTAATATTAACACACTGACAGAGAACACAGATTAATATTAACACACTGACCGACACACTGTGTACATCATGACCCACAGTCAGATACACCCTGTGAAGTGTAAAACACCCCCACTGTCCTCAGTAATATTAACACACTGACAGAGAACACAGATTAATATTAACACACTCACTGACACACTGTGTATATCATGACCCACAGTCAGATACACCCTGTGAAGTGTAAAACACCTCCACTGTCCTCAGTAATATTAACACACTGACAGAGAACACAGATTAATATTAACACACTCACTGACACACTGTGTATATCATGACCCACAGTCAGATACACCCTGTGAAGTGTAAAACACCCCCACTGTCCTCAGTAATATTAACACACTGACAGAGAACACAGATTAATATTAACACACTCACAGACACACTGTGCATATCATGACCCACAGTCAGATACACCCTGTGAAGTGTAAAACACCCCCACTGTCCTCAGTAATATTAACACACTGACAGAGAACACAGATTAATATTAACACACTCACAGACACACTGTGTATATCATGACCCACAGTCAGATACACCCTGTGAAGTGTAAAACACCCCCACTGTCCTCAGTAATATTAACACACTGACAGAGAACACAGATTAATATTAACACACTCACAGACACACTGTGTATATCATGACCCACAGTCAGATACACCCTGTGAAGTGTAAAACACCCCCACTGTCCTCAGGAATATTAACACACTGATAGAGAACACAGATTAATATTAACACACTCACTGACACACTGTGTATATCATGACCCACAGTCAGATACACCCTGTGAAGTGTAAAACACCCCCACTGTCCTCAGCAATATTAACACACTGACAGAGAACACAGATTAATATTAACACACTCACTGACACACTGTGTATATCATGACCCACAGTCAGATACACCCTGTGAAGTGTAAAACACCCCCACTGTCCTCAGTAATATTAACACACTGACAGAGAACACAGATTAATATTAACACACTCACTGACACACTGTGTATATCATGACCCACAGTCAGATACACCCTGTGAAAAGTAAAACACCCCCACTATCCTCAGGAATATTAACACACTGACAGAGAACACAGATTAATATTAACACACTCACTGACACACTGTGTATTTCATGACCCACAGTCAGATACACCCTGTGAAGTGTAAAACACCCCCACTGTCCTCAGTAATATTAACACACTGACAGAGAACACAGATTAATATTAACACACTCACTGTCACACTGTGTACATCATGACCCACAGTCAGATAAACCCTGTGAAGTGTAAAACATCCCCACTGTCCTCAGTAATATTAACACACTGACAGAGAACACAGATTAATATTAACACACTCACTGACACACTGTGTATATCATGACCCACAGTCAGATACACCCTGTGAAGTGTAAAACACCCCCACTGTCCTCAGTAATATTAACACACTGACAGAGAACACAGATTAATATTAACACACTCACTGACACACTGTGTATATCATGACCCACAGTCAGATACACCCTGTGAAGTGTAAAACACCCCCACTGTCCTCAGGAATATTAACACACTGACAGAGAACACAGATTAATATTAACACACTCACTGACACACTGTGTACATCATGACCCACAGTCAGATACACCCTGTAAAGTGTAAAACACCCCCACTGTCCTCAGTAATATTAACCCACTGACAGAGAACACAGATTAATATTAACACACTCACTGACACACTGTGTACATCATGACCCACAGTCAGATACACCCTGTGAAGTGTGAAACACCCCCACTGTCCTCAGTAATATTCACACACTGACAGAGAACACAGATTAATATTAACACACTCACTGACACACTGTGTACATCATGACCCACAGTCAGATACACCCTGTGAAGTGTAAAACACCCCCACTGTCCTCAGTAATATTAACACACTGACAGAGAACACAGATTAATATTAACACACTCACTGACACACTGTGTATATCATGACCCACAGTCAGATACACCCTGTGAAGTGTAAAACACCCCCACTGTCCTCAGGAATATTAACACACTGACAGAGAATACAGATTAATATTAACACACTCACTGACACACTGTGTATATCATGACCCACAGTCAGATACACCCTGTGAAGTGTAAAACACCCCCACTGTCCTCAGTCATATTAACACACTGACAGAGAACACAGATTAATATTAACACACTCACTGACACACTGTGTATATCATGACCCACAGTCAGATACACCCTGTGAAGTGTAAAACACCCCCACTGTCCTCAGTAATATTAACACACTGACAGAGAACACAGATTAATATTAACACACTCACTGACACACTGTGTATATCGTGACCCACAGACAGATAAACCCTGTGAAGTGTAAAACACCCCCACTGTCCTCAGGAATATTAACACACTGACAGAGAACACAGATTAATATTAACACACTCACTGACACACTGTATATATCATGACCCACAGTCAGATACACCCTGTGAAGTGTAAAACACCCCCACTGTCCTCAGTAATATTAACACACTGACAGAGAACACAGAGTAATATTAACACACTCACTGACACACTGTATATATCATGACCCACAGTCAGATACACCCTGTGAAGTGTAAAACACCCCCACTGTCCTCAGTAATAGTAACACACTGACAGAGAACACAGATTAATATTAACACACTCACTGACACACTGTGTATATCATGACCCACAGTCAGATACACCCTGTGAAGTGTAAAACACCCCCAGTGTCCTCAGGAATATTAACACACTGACAGAGAACACAGATTAATATTAACACACTCACTGACACACTGTGTATATCATGACCCACAGCCAGATACACCCTGTGAAGTGTAAAACACCCCCACAGTCCTCAGTAATATTAACACACTGACAGAGAACACAGATTAATATTAACACACTCACTGACACACTGTGTATATCATGACCCACAGTCAGATACACCCGGTGAAGTGTAAAACACCCCCACTGTCCTCAGGAATATTAACACACTGACAGAGAACACAGATTAATATTAACACACTCACTGACACACTGTGTATATCATGACCCACAGTCAGATACACCCTGTGAAGTGTAAAACACCCCCACTGTCCTCAGTAATATTAACACACTGACAGAGAACACAGATTAATATTAACACAATCACTGACACACTGTGTATATCATGACCCACAGTCAGATACACCCTGTGAAGTGTAAAACAACCCCACTGTCCTCAGCAATATTAACACACTGACAGAGAACACAGATTAATATTAACACACTCACTGACACACTGTGTATATCATGACCCACAGTCAGATACACCCTGTGAAGTGTAAAACACCCCCACTGTCCTCAGTAATATTAACACACTGACAGAGAACACAGATTAATATTAACACACTCACTGACACACTGTGTATATCATGACCCACAGTCAGATACACCCTGTGAAGTGTAAAACACCCCCACTGTCCTCAGTAATATTAACACACTGACAGAGAACACAGATTAATATTAACACACTCACTGACACACTGTGTATATCATGACACACAGTCAGATACACCCTGTGAAGTGTAAATCACCCCCACTGTCCTCAGTAATATTAACACACTGACAGAGAACACAGATTAATATTAACACAATCACTGACACACTGTGTATATCATGACCCACAGTCAGATACACCCTGTGAAGTGTAAAACACCCCCACTGTCCTCAGTAATATTAACACACTGACAGAGAACACAGATTAATATTAACACAATCACTGACACACTGTGTACATCATGACCCACAATCAGATACACCCTGTGAAGTGTAAAACACCCCCACTGTCCTCAGTAAGATTAACACACTGACAGAGAACACAGATTAATATTAACACACTCACTGACACACTGTGTATATCATGACCCACAGTCAGATACACCCTGTGAAGTGTAAAACACCCCCACTGTCCTCAGGAATATTAACACACTGACAGGGAACAGAGATTAATATTAACACACTCACTGACACACTGTGTATATCATGACCCACAGTCAGATAAACCCTGTGAAGTGTAAAACACCACCACTGTCCTCAGCAATATTAACACACTGACAGAGAACACAGATTAATATTAACACACTCACTGACACACTGTGTATATCATGACCCACAGTCAGATACACCCTGTGAAGTGTAAAACACCCCCACTGTCCTCCGTAATATTAACAAACTGACAGAGAGCACAGATTAATATTAACACACTCACTGACACACTGTGTACATCATGACCCACAGTCAGATACACCCTGTGAAGTGTAAAACACCCCCACTGTCCTCAGGAATATTAACACACTGACAGAGAACAGAGATTAATATTAACACACTCACTGACACACTGTGTATATCATGACCCACAGTCAGATACACCCTGTGAAGTGTAAAACACACCCACTGTCCTCAGTAATATTAACACACTGACAGAGAACACAGATTAATATTAACACACTCACTGACACACTGTGTATATCATGACCCACAGTCAGATACACCCTGTGAATTGTAAAACACCCCCACTGTCCTCAGTAATATTAACACACTGACAGAGAACACAGATTAATATTAACACACTCACTGACACACTGTGTATATCATGACCCACAGTCAGATACACCCTGTGAAGTGTAAAACATCCCCACTGTCCTCAGGAATATTAACACACTGACAGAGAACACAGATTAATATTAACACACTCACTGACACACTGTGTACATCATGACCCACAGTCAGATAAACCCTGTGAAGTGTAAAACATCCCCACTGTCCTCAGGAATATTAACACACTGACAGAGAACACAGATTAATATTAACACACTCACTGACACACTGTGTACATCATGACCCACAGTCAGATAAACCCTGTGAAGTGTAAAACACCCCCACTGTCCTCAGGAATATTAACACACTGAAAGAGAACACAGATTAATATTAACACACTCACTGACACACTGTGTATGTCATGACCCACAGTCAGATACACCCTGTGAAGTGTAAAACACCCCCACTGTCCTCAGTAATATTAACATAGAACATAGACATAGAACATACAGCACAGAACAGGCCCTTCGGCCCACAATGTTGTGCCGATCCTTTGTCCTCTGTCAAGGACAATTTAATCTATACCCCATCATTCTCCTTTATCCATATACCTATCCAAAAGCCTTTTGAAAGTCCCTAAAGTTTCTGACTCAACAACTTCCCCGGGCAAGGCATTCCATGCCTCGACCACTCTCTGGGTAAAGAACCTTCCCCTGACATCCCCCTTATATCTCCCACCCTTCACCTTAAATTTATGACCCCTTGTAACGCTTTGCTCCACCCGGGGAAAAAGTTTCTGACTGTCTACCCTATCTATTCCCCTGATCATCTTATAAACCTCTATCATGTCACCCCTCATCCTTCTCCGTTCTAATGAGAAGAGGCCTAGAATGTTCAGCCTTTCCTCGTAAGACTTATTCTCCATTCCAGGCAACATCCTGGTAAATCTCCTCTGCACCCTCTCCAAGGCTTCCACATCCTTCCTAAAATGAGGCGACCAGAACTGCACACAGTACTCCAAATGAGGCCTTACCAAGGTCCTGTACAGCTGCATCATCACCTCACGGCTCTTAAATTCAATCCCTCTGCTAATGAACGCTAACACCCCATATGCCTTCTTCACAGCCCTATCCACTTGAGTTGCAACTTTCAATGATCTATGCACATAGACCCCAAGGTCTCTCTGCTCCTCCACATGCCCAAGAACCCTACCGTTAACCCAGTATTTTGCATTCATGTTTGTCCTTCCAAAATGGACGACCTCACACTTTTCAGGGTTAAACTCCATCTGCCACTTTTCAGCCCAGCACTGCAACCTATCCAAGTCCCTTTGCAGACGACAATAGCCCTCCTCGGTATCCACAACTCCACCAACCTTTGTATCATCTGCAAATTTACTGACCCACCCTTCGACTTCCTCATCCAAGTCGTTAATAAAAATCACAAACAGGAGAGGACCCAGAACTGATCCCTGCGGCACGCCACTGGTAACTGGGCTCCAGGCTGAGTATTTACCATCTAAGACCACTCTCTGCCTTCTATCAGTTAGCCAATTCTTAATCCAACTGGCCACATTCCCCACTATCCCATGCCTCCTGACTTTCTCCATAAGTCTACCATGGGGGACCTTATCAAATGCCTTACTAAAATCCATGTACACCACATCCACTGGTTTACCCTCATCCACTTGCTTGGTCACCTGCTCAAAGAATTCAATCAGGCTTGTGAGGCAAGACCTACCCCTCACAAAACCGTGCTGACTGTCCCGAATCAAGCAGTGTCTTTCCAGATGCTCAGAAATCCTATCCCTCAGCACCTTTTCCATCAACTTGCCTACCACCGAAGTAAGACTAACTGGCCTGTAATTCCCAGGGTTGTTCCTATTCCCTTTCTTGAACAGGGGCACAACATTTGCCACCCTCCAATCACCTGGTACCACCCCCGTCAGCAGAGAAGATGAAAAGATCATTGCCAGCGGCTCTGCAATTTCATCCCTTGCTTCCCATAACATCCTTGGATATACCCCGTCAGGCCCGGGAGACTTGTCTATCTTCAAGTTATTCAAAAACCCCAACACATCTTCCCTCCTAACGAGCACTTCCTCGAGCTTACCAGTCTGCTTCCCACCGTCCTCTTCAGTAATACACCCCTTCTCATTCGTAAATACCGAAGAGAAGTACTCATTCAAAACCTCACTTATCTCTTCCGGCTCAACACACAGTCTCCCGCTATTGTCCTTGACCGGACCTACGGTCCCCCTAGTCATCCTCATACTGACAGAGAACACAGATTAATAATAACACACTCACTGACACACTGTGTATATCATGACCCACAGTCAGATACACCCTGTGAAGTGTAAAACACCCCCACTGTCCTCAGTAATATTAACACACTGACAGAGAACACAGATTAATATTAACACACTCACTGACACACTGTGTACATCATGACCCACAGTCAGATACACCCTGTGAAGTGTAAAACACCCCCACTGTCCTCAGGAATATTAACACACTGACAGAGAACACAGATTAATATTAACACACTCACGGACACACTGTGTACATCGTGACCCACAGTCAGATACACCCGGTGAAGTGTAAAACATCCCCACTGTCCTCAGGAATATTAACACACTGACAGAGAACACAGATTAATATTAACACACTCACTGACACACTGTGTATATCATGAACCACAGTCAGATACACCCTGTGAAGTGTAAAACACCCCCACTGTCCTCAGTAATATTAACACACTGACAGAGAAAACAGATTAATATCAACACACTCACTGACACACTGTGTACATCATGACTCACAGTCAGATAAATCCTGTGAAGTGTAAAACACCCCCACTGTCCTCAGGAATATTAACACACTGACTGAGAACACAGATTAATATTAACACACTCACTGACACACTGTGTACATCATGACCCACAGTCAGATACACCCTGTAAAGTGTAAAACACCCCCACTGTCCTCAGTAATATTAACACACTGACAGAGTACACAGATTAATATTAACACACTCACTGACACACTGTGTACATCATGACCCACAGTCAGATACACCCTGTGAAGTGTAAAACACCCCCACTGTCCTCAGTAAGATTAATACACTGACAGAGAAAACAGATTAATATTAATACACTCACTGACACACTGTGTATATCATGACCCACAGTCAGATACACCCTGTGAAGTGTAAAACACCCCCACTGTCCTCAGGAATATTAACACACTGACAGAGAACACAGATTAATATTAACACACTCACTGACACACTGTGTATATCATGACCCACAGTCAGATACACCCTGTGAAGTGTAAAACATCCCCACTGTCCTCAGGAATATTAACACACTGACAGAGAACACAGATTAATATTAACACACTCACTGACACACTGTGTATTTCATGACCCACAGTCAGATACACCCTGTGAAGTGTAAAACATCCCCACTGTCCTCAGGAATATTAACACACTGACAGAGAATACAGATTAATATTAACACACTCACTGACACACTGTGTATATCATGACCCACAGTCAGATACACCCTGTGAAGTGTAAAACACCCCCACTGTCCTCAGTCATATTAACACACTGACAGAGAACACAGATTAATATTAACACACTCACTGACACACTGTGTATATCATGACCCACAGTCAGATACACCCTGTGAAGTGTAAAACACCCCCACTGTCCTCAGGAATATTAACACACTGACAGAGAACACAGATTAATATTAACACACTCACTGACACACTGTGTATATCGTGACCCACAGACAGATAAACCCTGTGAAGTGTAAAACACCCCCACTGTCCTCAGGAATATTAACACACTGACAGAGAACACAGATTAATATTAACACACTCACTGACACACTGTATATATCATGACCCACAGTCAGATACACCCTGTGAAGTGTAAAACACCCCCACTGTCCTCAGTAATATTAATACACTGACAGAGAACACAGAGTAATATTAACACACTCACTGACACACTGTATATATCATGACCCACAGTCAGATACACCCTGTGAAGTGTAAAACACCCCCACTGTCCTCAGTAATATTAACACACTGACAGAGAACACAGATTAATATTAACACACTCACTGACACACTGTGTATATCATGACCCACAGTCAGATACACCCTGTGAAGTGTAAAACACCCCCACTGTCCTCAGGAATATTAACACACTGACAGAGAACACAGATTAATATTAACACATTCACTGACACACTGTGTATATCATGACCCACAGTCAGATAAATCCTGTGAAGTGTAAAACACCCCCAGTGTCCTCAGTAATATTAACACACTGACAGAGAACACAGATTAATATTAACACACTCACTGACACACTGTGTATATCATGACCCACAGCCAGATACACCCTGTGAAGTGTAAAACACCCCCACTGTCCTCAGTAATATTAACACACTGACAGAGAACACAGATTAATATTAACACACTCACTGACACACTGTGTATATCATGACCCACAGTCAGATACACCCTGTGAAGTGTAAAACACCCCCAATGTCCTCAGGAATATTAACACACTGACAGGGAACACAGATTAATATTAACACACTCACTGACACACTGTGTGTATCATGACCCACAGTCAGATAAACCCTGTGTAGTGTAAAACACCACCACTGTCCTCAGGAATATTAACACACTGACAGAGAACACAGATTAATATTAACACACTCACTGACACACTGTGTATATCATGACCCACAGTCAGATACACCCTGTGAAGTGTAAAACACCCCCACTGTCCTCCGTAATATTAACAAACTGACAGAGAGCACAGATTAATATTAACACACTCACTGACACACTGTGTACATCATGACCCACAGTCAGATACACCCTGTGAAGTGTAAAACACCCCCACTGTCCTCAGGAATATTAACACACTGACAGAGAGCACAGATTAATATTAACACACTCACTGACACACTGTGTACATCATGACCCACAGTCAGATACACCCTGTGAAGTGTAAAACACACCCACTGTCCTCAGTAATATTAACACACTGACAGAGAACACAGATTAATATTAACACACTCACTGACACACTGTGTATATCATGACCCACAGTCAGATACACCCTGTGAAGTGTAAAACACCCCCACTGTCCTCAGAAATATTAACACACTGACAGAGAACACAGATTAATATTAACACACTCACTGACACACTGTGTATATCATGACCCACAGTCAGATACACCCTGTGAAGTGTAAAACATCCCCACTGTCCTCAGGAATATTAACACACTGACAGAGAACACAGATTAATATTAACACACTCACTGACACACTGTGTACATCATGACCCACAGTCAGATAAACCCTGTGAAGTGTAAAACATCCCCACTGTCCTCAGGAATATTAACACACTGACAGAGAACACAGATTAATATTAACACACTCACTGACACACTGTGTACATCATGACCCACAGTCAGATAAACCCTGTGAAGTGTAAAACACCCCCACTGTCCTCAGGAATATTAACACACTGAAAGAGAACACAGATTAATATTAACACACTCACTGACACACTGTGTATATCATGACCCACAGTCAGATACACCCTGTGAAGTGTAAAACACCCCCACTGTCCTCAGTAATATTAACATACTGACAGAGAACACAGATTAATAATAACACACTCACTGACACACTGTGTATATCATGACCCACAGTCAGATACACCCAGTGAAGTGTAAAACACCCCCACTGTCCTCAGTAATATTAACACACTGACAGAGAACACAGATTAATATTAACACACTCACTGACACACTGTGTACATCATGACCCACAGTCAGATACACCCTGTGAAGTGTAAAACACCCCCACTGTCCTCAGGAATATTAACACACTGACAGAGAACACAGATTAATATTAACACACTCACTGACACACTGTGTACATCGTGACCCACAGTCAGATACACCCGGTGAAGTGTAAAACATCCCCACTGTCCTCAGGAATATTAACACACTGACAGAGAACACAGATTAATATTAACACACTCACTGACACACTGTGTATATCATGAACCACAGTCAGATACACCCTGTGAAGTGTAAAACACCCCCACTGTCCTCAGTAATATTAACACACTGACAGAGAACACAGATTAATATTAACACACTCACTGACACACTGTGTACATCATGACTCACAGTCAGATAAATCCTGTGAAGTGTAAAACACCCCCACTGTCCTCAGGAATATTAACACACTGACAGAGAACACAGATTAATATTAACACACTCACTGACACACTGTGTACATCATGACCCACAGTCAGATACACCCTGTAAAGTGTAAAACACCCCCACTGTCCTCAGTAATATTAACACACTGACAGAGTACACAGATTAATATTAACACACTCACTGACACACTGTGTATATCATGACCCACAGTCAGATACACCCTGTGAAGTGTAAAACACCCCCACTGTCCTCAGTAATATTAACACACTGACAGAGAACACAGATTAATATTAACACACTCACCGACACACTGTATACATCATGACCCACAGTCAGATACACCCTGTGAAGTGTAAAACACCCCCACTGTCCTCAGGAATATTAACACACTGACAGAGAACACAGATTAATATTAACACACTCACTGACACACTGTGTATATCATGACCCACAGTCAGATACACCCTGTGAAGTGTAAAACATCCCCACTGTCCTCAGGAATATTAACACACTGACAGAGAACACAGATTAATATTAACACACTCACTGACACACTGTGTATTTCATGACCCACAGTCAGATACACCCTGTGAAGTGTAAAACATCCCCACTGTCCTCAGGAATATTAACACACTGACAGAGAACACAGATTAATATTAACACACTCACTGACACACTGTGTACATCATGACCCACAGTCAGATACACCCTGTGAAGTGTAAAACACCCCCACTGTCCTCAGTAATATTAACACACTGACAGAGAACACAGATTAATATTAACACACTCACTGACACACTGTGTATATCATGACCCACAGTCAGATACACCCTGTGAAGTGTAAAACATCCCCACTGTCCTCAGGAATATTAACACACTGACAGAGAACACAGACTAATATTAACACACTCACTGACACACTGTGTACATCATGACCCACAGTCAGATACACCCTGTGAAGTGTAAAACACCCCCACTGTCCTCAGTAATATTAACACACTGACAGAGAACACAGATTAATATTAACACACTCACTGACACACTGTGTATATCATGACCCACAGTCAGATACACCCTGTGAAGTGTAAAACACCCCCACTGTCCTCAGGAATATTAACACACTGACAGAGAACACAGATTAATATTAACACACTCACTGACACACTGTGTATATCATGACCCACAGTCAGATACACCCTGTGAAGTGTAAAACACCCCCACTGTCCTCAGTAATCTTAACACACTGACAGAGAACACAGATTAATATTAACACACTCACTGACACACTGTGTATATCATGACCCACAGTCAGATACACCCTGTGAAGTGTAAAACACCCCCACTGTCCTCAGGAATATTAACACACTGACAGAGAACACAGATTAATATTAACACACTCACTGACACACTGTGTATATCATGACCCACAGTCAGATACACCCTGTGAAGTGTAAAACACCCCCACTGTCCTCAGTAATCTTAACACACTGACAGAGAACACAGATTAATATTAACACACTCACTGACACACTGTGTATATCATGACCCACAGTCAGATACACCCTGTGAAGTGTAAAACACCCCCACTGTCCTCAGGAATATTAACACACTGACAGAGAACACAGATTAATATTAACACACTCACTGACACACTGTGTATATCATGACCCACAGTCAGATACACCCTGTGAAGTGTAAAACACCCCACTGTCCTCAGTAATATTAACACACTGACAGAGTACACAGATTAATATTAACACACTCACTGACACACTGTGTATATCATGACCCACAGTCAGATACACCCTGTGAAGTGTAAAACACCCCCACTGTCCTCAGGAATATTAACACACTGACAGAGAACACAGATTAATATTAACACACTCACTGACACACTGTGTATATCATGACCCACAGTCAGATACACCCTGTGAAGTGTAAAACACCCCCACTGTCCTCAGTAATATTAACACACTGACAGAGTACACAGATTAATATTAACACACTCACTGACACACTGTGTATATCATGACCCACAGTCAGATCCACCCTGTGAAGTGTAAAACACCCCCACTGTCCTCAGTAATATTAACACACTGACAGAGAACACAGATTAATATTAACACACTCACTGACACACTGTGTACATCATGACCCACAGTCAGATACACCCTGTGAAGTGTAAAACATCCCCACTGTCCTCAGTAATATTAACACACTGACAGAGAACACAGATTAATATTAACACAATCACTGACACATTGTGTATATCATGACCCACAGTCAGATACACCCTGTGAAGTGTAAAACACCCCCACTGTCCTCAGGAATATTAACACACTGACAGAGAACACAGATTAATATTAACACACTCACTGACACACTGTGTACATCATGACCCACAGTCAGATACACCCTGTGAAGTGTAAAACACCCCCACTGTCCTCAGTAATATTAACACACTGACAGAGAACACAGATTAATATTAACACACTCACTGACACACTGTGTACATCATGACCCAGAGTCAGATAAACCCTGTGAAGTGTAAAACACCCCCACTGTCCTCAGGAATATTAACACACTGACAGAGAACACAGATTAATATTAACACACTCACTGACACACTGTGTATATCATGACCCACAGTGAGATAAACCCTGTGAAGTGTAAAACACACCCACTGTCCTCAGTAATATTAACACACTGACAGAGAACACAGATTAATATTAACACACTCACTGACACACTGTGTATATCATGACCCACAGTCAGATACACACTGTGAAGTGTAAAACACCCCCACCATCCTCAGTAATATTAACACACTGACAGAGAACACAGATTAATATTAACACACTCACTGACACACTGTGTATATCATCAACCACAGTCAGATAAACCCTGTGAAGTGAAAAACACCCCCACTGTCCTCAGTAATATTAACACACTGACAGAGAACACAGATTAATATTAACACACTCACTGACACACTGTGTATATCATGACCCACAGTCAGATACACCCTGTGAAGTGTAAAACACCCCCACTGTCCTCAGGAATATTAACACACTGACAGAGAACACAGATTAATATTAACACACTCACTGACACACTGTGTATATCATGACCCACAGTCAGATACACCCTGTGAAGTGTAAAACACCCCCACTGTCCTCAGTAATATTAACACACTGACAGAGTACACAGATTAATATTAACACACTCACTGACACACTGTGTATATCATGACCCACAGTCAGATCCACCCTGTGAAGTGTAAAACACCCCCACTGTCCTCAGTAATATTAACACACTGACAGAGAACACAGATTAATATTAACACACTCACTGACACACTGTGTACATCATGACCCACAGTCAGATACACCCTGTGAAGTGTAAAACATCCCCACTGTCCTCAGTAATATTAACACACTGACAGAGAACACAGATTAATATTAACACAATCACTGACACATTGTGTATATCATGACCCACAGTCAGATACACCCTGTGAAGTGTAAAACACCCCCACTGTCCTCAGGAATATTAACACACTGACAGAGAACACAGATTAATATTAACACACTCACTGACACACTGTGTACATCATGACCCACAGTCAGATACACCCTGTGAAGTGTAAAACACCCCCACTGTCCTCAGTAATATTAACACACTGACAGAGAACACAGATTAATATTAACACACTCACTGACACACTGTGTACATCATGACCCAGAGTCAGATAAACCCTGTGAAGTGTAAAACACCCCCACTGTCCTCAGGAATATTAACACACTGACAGAGAACACAGATTAATATTAACACACTCACTGACACACTGTGTATATCATGACCCACAGTGAGATAAACCCTGTGAAGTGTAAAACACACCCACTGTCCTCAGTAATATTAACACACTGACAGAGAACACAGATTAATATTAACACACTCACTGACACACTGTGTATATCATGACCCACAGTCAGATACACACTGTGAAGTGTAAAACACCCCCACCGTCCTCAGTAATATTAACACACTGACAGAGAACACAGATTAATATTAACACACTCACTGACACACTGTGTATATCATCAACCACAGTCAGATAAACCCTGTGAAGTGAAAAACACCCCCACTGTCCTCAGTAATATTAACACACTGACAGAGAACACAGATTAATATTAACACACTCACTGACACACTGTGTACATCATGACCCAGAGTCAGATAAACCCTGTGAAGTGTAAAACACCCCCACTGTCCTCAGGAATATTAACACACTGACAGAGAACACAGATTAATATTAACACACTCACTGACACACTGTGTATATCATGACCCACAGTGAGATAAACCCTGTGAAGTGTAAAACACACCCACTGTCCTCAGTAATATTAACACACTGACAGAGAACACAGATTAATATTAACACACTCACTGACACACTGTGTATATCATGACCCACAGTCAGATACACACTGTGAAGTGTAAAACACCCCCACCGTCCTCAGTAATATTAACACACTGACAGAGAACACAGATTAATATTAACACACTCACTGACACACTGTGTATATCATCAACCACAGTCAGATAAACCCTGTGAAGTGAAAAACACCCCCACTGTCCTCAGTAATATTAACACACTGACAGAGAACACAGATTAATATTAACACACTCACTGACACACTGTGCATATCATGACCCACAGTCAGATACACCCGGTGAAGTGTAAAACGCCCCCACTGCCCTCAGGAATATTAACACACTGACAGAGAACACAGATTAATATTAACACACTCACTGACACACTGTGTATATCATGACCCACAGTCAGATACACCCTGTGAAGTGTAAAACACCCCCACTGTCCTCAGGAATATTAACACACTGACAGAGAACACAGATTAATATTAACACACTCACTGACACAATGTGTATATCATGACCCACAGTCAGATACACCCTGTGAAGTGTAAAACACCCCCACTGTCCTCAGTAATATTAACACACTGACAGAGAACACAGATTAATATTAACACACTCACTGACACACTGTGTATGTCATGACCCACAGTCAGATACACCCTGTGAAGTGTAAAACACCCCCACTGTCCTCAGTAAGATTAATACACTGACAGAGAACACAGATTAATATTAACACACTCACTGACACACTGTGTACATCATGACCCACAGTCAGATACACCCTGTGAAGTGTAAAACACCCCCACTGTCCTCAGGAATATTAACACACTGACTGAGAACACAGATTAATATTAACACACTCACTGACACAGTGTGTACATCATGACCCACAGTCAGATACACCCTGTGAAGTGTACAACAACCCCACTGTCCTCAGGAATATTAACAGACTGGCAGAGAACACAGATTAATATTAACACACTCACTGACACACTGTGTATATCATGACCCACAGTCAGATACACCCTGTGAAGTGTAAAACACCCCCACTGTCCTCAGCAATATTACCACACTGACAGAGAACACAGATTAATATTAACACACTCACTGACACACTGTGTATATCATGACCCACAGTCAGATAAACCCTGTGAAGTGTAAAACACCCCCACTGTCCTCAGTAATATTAACACACTGACAGAGAACACAGATTAATATTAACACACTCACTGACACACTGTGTACATCATGACCCACAGTCAGATACACCCTGTGAAGTGTAAAACACCCCCACTGTCCTCAGTAATATTAACACACTGACAGAGAACACAGATTAATATTAACACACTCACTGACACACTGTGTATATCATGACCCACAGTCAGATCCACCCTGTGAAGTGTAAAACACCCCCACTGTCCTCAGGAATATTAACACACTGACAGAGAACACAGACTAATATTAACACACTCACTGACACACTCTGTACATCATGACCCACAGTCAGATACACCCTGTGAAGTCTAAAACACCCCCACTGTCCTCAGGAATATTAACAGACTGACAGAGAACACAGATTAATATTAACACACTCACTGACACACAGTGTATATCATGACCCACAGTCAGATACACCCTGTGAAGTGCAAAACACCCCCACTGTCCTCAGTAATATTAACACACTGACAGAGAACACAGATTAATATTAACACACTCACTGACACACTGTGTACATCCTGACCCACAGTCAGATACACCCTGTGAAGTGTAAAACATCCCCACTGTCCTCAGTAATATTAACACACTGACAGAGAACACAGATTAATATTAACACACTCACTGACACACTGTGTATATCATGACCCACAGCCAGATACACCCTGTGAAGTGTAAAACACACCCACTGTCCTCAGTAATATTAACACACTGACAGAGAACACAGATTAATATTAACACACTCACTGACACACTGTGTATATCATGACCCACAGTCAGATACACCCTGTGAAGTGTAAAACACCCCCACTGTCCTCAGTAATATTAACACACTGACAGAGAACACAGATTAATATTAACACACTCACTGACACACTGTGTCCATCATGACCCACAGTCAGATACACCCTGTGAAGTGTAAAACACCCCCACTGTCCTCAGTAATATTAACACACTGACAGAGAACACAGATTAATATTAACACACTCATTGACACACTGTGTACATCATGACCCACAGTCAGATAAACCCTGTGAACTGTAAAACATCCCCACTGTCCTCAGTAATATTAACACACTGACAGAGAACACAGATTAATATTAACACACTCACTGACACACTGTGTATATCATGACCCACAGTCAGATACACCCTGTGAAGTGTAAAACACCCCCACTGTCCTCAGTAATATTAACACACTGACAGAGAACACAGATTAATATTAACACACTCACTGACACACTGTGTACATCATGACCCACAGTCAGATACACCCTGTGAAGTGTAAAACACCCCCACTGTCCTCAGTAATATTAACACACTGACAGAGAACACAGATTAATATTAACACACTCACTGACACACTGTGTACATCATGACCCACAGTCAGATAAACCCAGTGAAGTGTAAAACATCCCCACTGTCCTCAGTAATATTAACACACTGACAGAGAACACAGATTAATATTAACACACTCACTGACACACTGTGTATATCATGACCCACAGTCAGATACACCCTGTGAAGTGTAAAACACCCCCACTGTCCTCAGTAATATTAACACACTGACAGAGAACACAGATTAATATTAACACACTCACTGACACACTGTGTCCATCATGACCCACAGTCAGATACTCCCTGTGAAGTGTAAAACTCCCCCACTGTCCTCAGTAATATTAACACACTGACAGAGAACACAGATTAATATTAACACACTCACTGACACACTGTGTACATCATGACCCACAGTCAGATACACCCGGTGAAGTGTAAAACACCCCCACTCTCCTCAGTAATATTAACACACTGACAGAGAACACAGATTAATATTAACACACTCACTGACACACTGTGTGTATCATGACCCACAGTCAGATACACCCTGTGAAGTGTAAAACACCCCCACTGTCCTCAGTAATATTAACACACTGACAGAGAACACAGATTAATATTAACACACTCACTGACACACTGTGTATATCATGACCCACAGTCAGATACACCCTGTGAAGTGTAAAACACCCCCACTGTCCTCAGGAATATTAACACACTGACAGAGTACACAGATTAATATTAACACACTCACTGACACACTGTGTACATCATGACCCACAGTCAGATACACCCTGCGAAGTGTAAAACACCCCCACTGTCCTCAGTAATATTAACACACTGACAGAGAACACAGATTAATATTAACACACTCACTGACACACTGTGTATATCATGACCCACAGTCAGATACACCCTGTGAAGTGTCAAACACCCCCACTGTCCTCAGTAATATTAACACACTGACAGAGGACACAGATTAATATTAACACACTCACTGACACACTGTGTATATCATGACCCACAGTCAGATACACCCGGTGAAGTGTAAAACACCCCCACTGTCCTCAGTAATATTAACACACTGACAGAGAACACAGATTAATATTAACACACTCACTGACACACTGTGTATATCATGACCCACAGTCAGATACACTCTGTGAAGTGTAAAACACCCCCACTGTACTCAGGAATATTAACACACTGACAGAGAACACAGATTAATATTAACACACTCACTGACACACTGTGTATATCATGACCCACTGTCAGATACACCCTGTGAAGTGTAAAACTCCCCCACTGTCCTCAGTAATATTAACACACTGACAGAGAACACAGAGTAATATTAACACACTCACTGACACACTGTGTACATCATGACCCACAGTCAGATACACCCGGTGAAGTGTAAAACACCCCCACTGTCCTCAGTAATATTAACACACTGACAGAGAACACAGATTAATATTAACACACTCACTGACACACTGTGTATATCATGACCCACAGTCAGATACACCCTGTGAAGTGTAAAACACCCCCACTGTCCTCAGTAATATTAACACACTGACAGAGAACACAGATTAATATTAACACACTCACTGACACACTGTGTACATCATGACCCACAGTCAGATAAACCCAGTGAAGTGTATAACACCCCCACTGTCCTCAGGAATATTAACACACTGACAGAGTACACAGATTAATATTAACACACTCACTGACACACTGTGTACATCATGACCCACAGTCAGATACACCCTGTGAAGTGTAAAACACCCCCACTGTCCTCAGTAATATTAACACACTGACAGAGAACACAGATTAATATTAACACACTCACTGACACACTGTGTATATCATGACCCACAGTCAGATACACCCTGTGAAGTGTCAAACACCCCCACTGTCCTCAGTAATATTAACACACTGACAGAGAACACAGATTAATATTAACACACTCACTGACACACTGTGTATATCATGACCCACAGTCAGATACACCCGGTGAAGTGTAAAACACCCCCACTGTCCTCAGTAATATTAACACACTGACAGAGAACACAGATTAATATTAACACACTCACTGACACACTGTGTATATCATGACCCACAGTCAGATACACTCTGTGAAGTGTAAAACACCACCACTGTACTCAGGAATATTAACACACTGACAGAGAACACAGATTAATATTAACACACTCACTGACACACTGTGTATATCATGACCCACTGTCAGATACACCCTGTGAAGTGTAAAACACCCCCACTGTCCTCAGTAATATTAACACACTGACAGAGAACACAGATTAATATTAACACACTCACTGACACACTGTGTATATCATGACCCACAGTCAGATACACCCTGTGAAGTGTAAAACACCCCCACTGTACTCAGGAATATTAACACACTGACAGAGAACACAGATTAATATTAACACACTCACTGACACACTGTGTATATCATGACCCACAGTCAGATACACCCTGTGAAGTGTAAAACACCCCCACTGTCCTCAGTAATATTAACACACTGACAGAGAACACAGATTAATATTAACACACTCACTGACACACTGTGTCCATCATGACCCACAGTCAGATACACCCTGTGAAGTGTAAAACTCCCCCACTGTCCTCAGTAATATTAACACACTGACAGAGAACACAGATTAATATTAACACACTCACTGACACACTGTGTACATCATGACCCACAGTCAGATACACCCTGTGAAGTGTAAAACACCCCCACTGTCCTCAGTAATATTAACACACTGACAGAGAACACAGATTAATATTAACACACTCACTGACACACTGTGTACATCATGACCCACAGTCAGATAAACCCTGTGAAGTGTAAAACATCCCCACTGTCCTCAGTAATATTAACACACTGACAGAGAACACAGATTAATATTAACACACTCACTGACACACTGTGTATATCATGACCCACAGTCAGATACACCCTGTGAAGTGTAAAACACCCCCACTGTCCTCAGTAATATTAACACACTGACAGAGAACACAGATTAATATTAACACACTCACTGACACACTGTGTCCATCATGACCCACAGTCAGATACACCCTGTGAAGTGTAAAACTCCCCCACTGTCCTCAGTAATATTAACACACTGACAGAGAACACAGATTAATATTAACACACTCACTGACACACTGTGTACATCATGACCCACAGTCAGATACACCCGGTGAAGTGTAAAACACCCCCACTGTCCTCAGTAATATTAACACACTGACAGAGAACACAGATTAATATTAAAACACTCACTGACACACTGTGTATATCATGACCCACAGTCAGATACACCCTGTGAAGTGTAAAACACCCCCACTGTCCTCAGTAATATTAACACACTGACAGAGAACACAGATTAATATTAACACACTCACTGACACACTGTGTATATCATGACCCACAGTCAGATACACCCTGTGAAGTGTAAAACACCCCCACTGTCCTCAGGAATATTAACACACTGACAGAGTACACAGATTAATATTAACACACTCACTGACACACTGTGTACATCATGACCCACAGTCAGATACACCCTGTGAAGTGTAAAACACCCCCACTGTCCTCAGTAATATTAACACACTGACAGAGAACACAGATTAATATTAACACACTCACTGACACACTGTGTATATCATGACCCACAGTCAGATACACCCTGTGAAGTGTCAAACACCCCCACTGTCCTCAGTAATATTAACACACTGACAGAGAACACAGATTAATATTAACACACTCACTGACACACTGTGTATATCATGACCCACAGTCAGATACACCCTGTGAAGTGTAAAACACCCCCACTGTCCTCAGTAATATTAACACACTGACAGAGAACACAGATTAATATTAACACACTCACTGACACACTGTGTATATCATGACCCACAGTCAGATACACTCTGCGAAGTGTAAAACACCCCCACTGTACTCAGGAATATTAACACACTGACAGAGAACACAGATTAATATTAACACACTCACTGACACACTGTGTATATCATGACCCACAGTCAGATACACCCTGTGAAGTGTAAAACACCCCCACTGTCCTCAGTAATATTAACACACTGACAGAGAACACAGATTAATATTAACACACTCACTGACACACTGTGTCCATCATGACCCACAGTCAGATACACCCTGTGAAGTGTAAAACTCCCCCACTGTCCTCAGTAATATTAACACACTGACAGAGAACACAGATTAATATTAACACACTCACTGACACACTGTGTACATCATGACCCACAGTCAGATACACCCGGTGAAGTGTAAAACACCCCCACTGTCCTCAGTAATATTAACACACTGACAGAGAACACAGATTAATATTAAAACACTCACTGACACACTGTGTATATCATGACCCACAGTCAGATACACCCTGTGAAGTGTAAAACACCCCCACTGTCCTCAGTAATATTAACACACTGACAGAGAACACAGATTAATATTAACACACTCACTGACACACTGTGTATATCATGACCCACAGTCAGATACACCCTGTGAAGTGTAAAACACCCCCACTGTCCTCAGGAATATTAACACACTGACAGAGTACACAGATTAATATTAACACACTCACTGACACACTGTGTACATCATGACCCACAGTCAGATACACCCTGTGAAGTGTAAAACACCCCCACTGTCCTCAGTAATATTAACACACTGACAGAGAACACAGATTAATATTAACACACTCACTGACACACTGTGTATATCATGACCCACAGTCAGATACACCCTGTGAAGTGTCAAACACCCCCACTGTCCTCAGTAATATTAACACACTGACAGAGAACACAGATTAATATTAACACACTCACTGACACACTGTGTATATCATGACCCACAGTCAGATACACCCTGTGAAGTGTAAAACACCCCCACTGTCCTCAGTAATATTAACACACTGACAGAGAACACAGATTAATATTAACACACTCACTGACACACTGTGTATATCATGACCCACAGTCAGATACACTCTGCGAAGTGTAAAACACCCCCACTGTACTCAGGAATATTAACACACTGACAGAGAACACAGATTAATATTAACACACTCACTGACACACTGTGTATATCATGACCCACTGTCAGATACACCCTGTGAAGTGTAAAACACCCCCACTGTCCTCAGTAATATTAACACACTGACAGAGAACACAGATTAATATTAACACACTCACTGACACACTGTGTATATCATGACCCACAGTCAGATACACCCTGTGAAGTGTAAAACACCCCCACTGTACTCAGGAATATTAACACACTGACAGAGAACACAGATTAATATTAACACACTCACTGACACACTGTGTATATCATGACCCACAGTCAGATACACCCTGTGAAGTGTAAAACACCCCCACTGTCCTCAGGAATATTAACACACTGACAGAGAACACAGATTAATATTAACACACTCACTGACACACTGTGTCCATCATGACCCACAGTCAGATACACCCTGTGAAGTGTAAAACTCCCCCACTGTCCTCAGTAATATTAACACACTGACAGAGAACACAGATTAATATTAACACACTCACTGACACACTGTGTACATCATGACCCACAGTCAGATACACCCTGTGAAGTGTAAAACACCCCCACTGTCCTCAGTAATATTAACACACTGACAGAGAACACAGATTAATATTAACACACTCACTGACACACTGTGTATATCATGACCCACAGTCAGATACACCCTGTGAAGTGTAAAACACCCCCACTGTCCTCAGTAATATTAACACACTGACAGAGAACACAGATTAATATTAACACACTCACTGACACACTGTGTATATCATGACCCACAGTCAGATACACCCTGTGAAGTGTAAAACACCCCCACTGTCCTCAGGAATATTAACACACTGACAGAGTACACAGATTAATATTAACACACTCACTGACACACTGTGTACATCATGACCCACAGTCAGATACACCCTGTGAAGTGTAAAACACCCCCACTGTCCTCAGTAATATTAACACACTGACAGAGAACACAGATTAATATTAACACACTCACTGACACACTGTGTATATCATGACCCACAGTCAGATACACCCTGTGAAGTGTCAAACACCCCCACTGTCCTCAGTAATATTAACACACTGACAGAGAACACAGATTAATATTAACACACTCACTGACACACTGTGTATATCATGACCCACAGTCAGATACACCCTGTGAAGTGTAAAACACCCCCACTGTCCTCAGTAATATTAACACACTGACAGAGAACACAGATTAATATTAACACACTCACTGACACACTGTGTATATCATGACCCACAGTCAGATACACTCTGCGAAGTGTAAAACACCCCCACTGTACTCAGGAATATTAACACACTGACAGAGAACACAGATTAATATTAACACACTCACTGACACACTGTGTATATCATGACCCACTGTCAGATACACCCTGTGAAGTGTAAAACACCCCCACTGTCCTCAGTAATATTAACACACTGACAGAGAACACAGATTAATATTAACACACTCACTGACACACTGTGTATATCATGACCCACAGTCAGATACACCCTGTGAAGTGTAAAACACCCCCACTGTACTCAGGAATATTAACACACTGACAGAGAACACAGATTAATATTAACACACTCACTGACACACTGTGTATATCATGACCCACAGTCAGATACACCCTGTGAAGTGTAAAACACCCCCACTGTCCTCAGGAATATTAACACACTGACAGAGAACACAGATTAATATTAACACACTCACTGACACACTGTGTCCATCATGACCCACAGTCAGATACACCCTGTGAAGTGTAAAACTCCCCCACTGTCCTCAGTAATATTAACACACTGACAGAGAACACAGATTAATATTAACACACTCACTGACACACTGTGTACATCATGACCCACAGTCAGATACACCCTGTGAAGTGTAAAACACCCCCACTGACCTCAGTAATATTAACACACTGACAGAGAACACAGATTAATATTAACACACTCACTGACACACTGTGTACATCATGACCCACAGTCAGATAAACCCTGTGAAGTGTAAAACATCCCCACTGTCCTCAGTAATATTAACACACTGACAGAGAACACAGATTAATATTAACACACTCACTGACACACTGTGCATATCATGACCCACAGTCAGATACACCCTGTGAAGTGTAAAACTCCCCCACTGTCCTCAGTAATATTAACACACTGACAGAGAACACAGATTAATATTAACACACTCACTGACACACTGTGTACATCATGACCCACAGTCAGATACACCCGGTGAAGTGTAAAACACCCCCACTGTCCTCAGTAATATTAACACACTGACAGAGAACACAGATTAATATTAACACACTCACTGACACACTGTGTATATCATGACCCACAGTCAGATACACCCTGTGAAGTGTAAAACACCCCCACTGTCCTCAGTAATATTAACACACTGACAGAGAACACAGATTAATATTAACACACTCACTGACACACTGTGTATATCATGACCCACAGTCAGATACACTCTGTGAAGTGTAAAACACCCCCACTGTCCTCAGTAATATTAACACACTGACAGAGAACACAGATTAATATTAACACACTCACTGACACACTGTGTATATCATGACCCACAGTCAGATACACCCTGTAAAGTGTCAAACACCCCCACTGTCCTCAGTAATATTAACACACTGACAGAGAACACAGATTAATATTAACACACTCACTGACACACTGTGTATATCATGACCCACAGTCAGATACACCCGGTGAAGTGTAAAACACCCCCACTGTCCTCAGTAATATTAACACACTGACAGAGAACACAGATTAATATTAACACACTCACTGACACACTGTGTATATCATGACCCACAGTCAGATACACTCTGCGAAGTGTAAAACACCCCACTGTACTCAGGAATATTAACACACTGACAGAGAACACAGATTAATATTAACACACTCACTGACACACTGTGTATATCATGACCCAATGTCAGATACACCCTGTGAAGTGTAAAACACCCCCACTGTCCTCAGTAATATTAACACACTGACAGAGAACACAGATTAATATTAACACACTCACTGACACACTGTGTATATCATGACCCACAGTCAGATACACCCTGTGAAGTGTAAAACACCCCCACTGTACTCAGGAATATTAACACACTGACAGAGAACACAGATTAATATTAACACACTCACTGACACACTGTGTATATCATGACCCACAGTCAGATACACCCTGTGAAGTGTAAAACACCCCCACTGTCCTCAGTAATATTAACACACTGACAGAGAACACAGATTAATATTAACACACTCACTGACACACTGTGTCCATCATGACCCACAGTCAGATACACCCTGTGAAGTGTAAAACTCCCCCACTGTCCTCAGTAATATTAACACACTGACAGAGAACACAGATTAATATTAACACACTCACTGACACACTGTGTACATCATGACCCACAGTCAGATACACCCTGTGAAGTGTAAAACACCCCCACTGACCTCAGTAATATTAACACACTGACAGAGAACACAGATTAATATTAACACACTCACTGACACACTGTGTACATCATGACCCACAGTCAGATAAACCCTGTGAAGTGTAAAACATCTCCACTGTCCTCAGTAATATTAACACACTGACAGAGAACACAGATTAATATTAACACACTCACTGACACACTGTGTATATCATGACCCACAGTCAGATACACCCTGTGAAGTGTAAAACACCCCCACTGTCCTCAGTAATATTAACACACTGACAGAGAACACAGATTAATATTAACACACTCACTGACACACTGTGTACATCATGACCCACAGTCAGATACACCCGGTGAAGTGTAAAACACCCCCACTGTCCTCAGTAATATTAACACACTGACAGAGAACACAGATTAATATTAACACACTCACTGACACACTGTGTCCATCATGACCCACAGTCAGATACACCCTGTGAAGTGTAAAACTCCCCCACTGTCCTCAGTAATATTAACACACTGACAGAGAACACAGATTAATATTAACACACTCACTGACACACTGTGTACATCATGACCCACAGTCAGATACACCCTGTGAAGTGTAAAACACCCCCACTGACCTCAGTAATATTAACACACTGACAGAGAACACAGATTAATATTAACACACTCACTGACACACTGTGTACATCATGACCCACAGTCAGATAAACCCTGTGAAGTGTAAAACATCCCCACTGTCCTCAGTAATATTAACACACTGACAGAGAACACAGATTAATATTAACACACTCACTGACACACTGTGTATATCATGACCCACAGTCAGATACACCCTGTGAAGTGTAAAACTCCCCCACTGTCCTCAGTAATATTAACACACTGACAGAGAACACAGATTAATATTAACACATTCACTGACACACTGTGTACATCATGACCCACATTCAGATACACCCGGTGAAGTGTAAAACACCCCCACTGTCCTCAGTAATATTAACACACTGACAGAGAACACAGATTAATATTAACACACTCACTGACACACTGTGTATATCATGACCCACAGTCAGATACACCCTGTGAAGTGTAAAACACCCCCACTGTCCTCAGTAATATTAACACACTGACAGAGAACACAGATTAATATTAACACACTCACTGACACACTGTGTATATCATGACCCACAGTCAGATACACCCTGTGAAGTGTAAAACACCCCCACTGTCCTCAGTAATATTAACACACTGACAGAGAACACAGATTAATATTAACACACTCACTGACACATTGTGTATATCATGACCCACAGTCAGATACACCCTGTGAAGTGTCAAACACCCCCACTGTCCTCAGTAATATTAACACACTGACAGAGAACACAGATTAATATTAACACACTCACTGACACACTGTGTATATCATGACCCACAGTCAGATACACCCGGTGAAGTGTAAAACACCCCCACTGTCCTCAGTAATATTAACACACTGACAGAGAACACAGATTAATATTAACACACTCACTGACACACTGTGTATATCATGACCCACAGTCAGATACACTCTGCGAAGTGTAAAACACCCCCACTGTACTCAGGAATATTAACACACTGACAGAGAACACAGATTAATATTAACACACTCACTGACACACTGTGTATATCATGACCCACTGTCAGATACACCTTGTGAAGTGTAAAACACCCCCACTGTCCTCAGTAATATTAACACACTGACAGAGAACACAGATTAATATTAACACACTCACTGACACACTGTGTATATCATGACCCACAGTCAGATACACCCTGTGAAGTGTAAAACACCCCCACTGTACTCAGGAATATTAACACACTGACAGAGAACACAGATTAATATTAACACACTCACTGACACACTGTGTATATCATGACCCACAGTCAGATACACCCTGTGAAGTGTAAAACACCCCCACTGTCCTCAGTAATATTAACACACTGACAGAGAACACAGATTAATATTAACACACTCAATGACACACTGTGTCCATCATGACCCACAGTCAGATACACCCTGTGAAGTGTAAAACTCCCCCACTGTCCTCAGTAATATTAGCACACTGACAGAGAACACAGATTAATATTAACACACTCACTGACACACTGTGTACATCATGACCCACAGTCAGATACACCCTGTGAAGTGTAAAACACCCCCACTGACCTCAGTAATATTAACACACTGACAGAGAACACAGATTAATATTAACACACTCACTGACACACTGTGTACATCATGACCCACAGTCAGATAAACCTTGTGAAGTGTAAAACATCTCCACTGTCCTCAGTAATATTAACACACTGACAGAGAACACAGATTAATATTAACACACTCACTGACACACTGTGTATATCATGACCCACAGTCAGATACACCCTGTGAAGTGTAAAACACCCCCACTGTCCTCAGTAATATTAACACACTGACAGAGAACACAGATTAATATTAACACACTCACTGACACACTGTGTACATCATGACCCACAGTCAGATACACCCGGTGAAGTGTAAAACACCCCCACTGTCCTCAGTAATATTAACACACTGACAGAGAACACAGATTAATATTAACACACTCACTGACACACTGTGTCCATCATGACCCACAGTCAGATACACCCTGTGAAGTGTAAAACTCCCCCACTGTCCTCAGTAATATTAACACACTGACAGAGAACACAGATTAATATTAACACACTCACTGACACACTGTGTACATCATGACCCACAGTCAGATACACCCGGTGAAGTGTAAAACACCCCCACTGTCCTCAGTAATATTAACACACTGACAGAGAACACAGATTAATATTAACACACTCACTGACACACTGTGTATATCATGACCCACAGTCAGATACACCCTGTGAAGTGTAAAACACCCCCACTGTCCTCAGTAATATTAACACACTGACAGAGAACACAGATTAATATTAACACACTCACTGACACACTGTGTACATCATGACCCACAGTCAGATACACCCGGTGAAGTGTAAAACACCCCCACTGTCCTCAGTAATATTAACACACTGACAGAGAACACAGATTAATATTAACACACTCACTGACACACTGTGTCCATCATGACCCACAGTCAGATACACCCTGTGAAGTGTAAAACTCCCCCACTGTCCTCAGTAATATTAACACACTGACAGAGAACACAGATTAATATTAACACACTCACTGACACACTGTGTACATCATGACCCACAGTCAGATACACCCTGTGAAGTGTAAAACACCCCCACTGACCTCAGTAATATTAACACACTGACAGAGAACACAGATTAATATTAACACACTCACTGACACACTGTGTACATCATGACCCACAGTCAGATAAACCCTGTGAAGTGTAAAACATCCCCACTGTCCTCAGTAATATTAACACACTGACAGAGAACACAGATTAATATTAACACACTCACTGACACACTGTGTATATCATGACCCACAGTCAGATACACCCTGTGAAGTGTAAAACTCCCCCACTGTCCTCAGTAATATTAACACACTGACAGAGAACACAGATTAATATTAACACACTCACTGACACACTGTGTACATCATGACCCACATTCAGATACACCCGGTGAAGTGTAAAACACCCCCACTGTCCTCAGTAATATTAACACACTGACAGAGAACACAGATTAATATTAACACACTCACTGACACACTGTGTATATCATGACCCACAGTCAGATACACCCTGTGAAGTGTAAAACACCCCCACTGTCCTCAGTAATATTAACACACTGACAGAGAACACAGATTAATATTAACACACTCACTGACACACTGTGTATATCATGACCCACAGTCAGATACACCCTGTGAAGTGTAAAACACCCCCACTGTCCTCAGTAATATTAACACACTGACAGAGAACACAGATTAATATTAACACACTCACTGACACATTGTGTATATCATGACCCACAGTCAGATACACCCTGTGAAGTGTCAAACACCCCCACTGTCCTCAGTAATATTAACACACTGACAGAGAACACAGATTAATATTAACACACTCACTGACACACTGTGTATATCATGACCCACAGTCAGATACACCCGGTGAAGTGTAAAACACCCCCACTGTCCTCAATAATATTAACACACTGACAGAGAACACAGATTAATATTAACACACTCACTGACACACTGTGTATATCATGACCCACAGTCAGATACACTCTGCGAAGTGTAAAACACCCCCACTGTACTCAGGAATATTAACACACTGACAGAGAACACAGATTAATATTAACACACTCACTGACACACTGTGTATATCATGACCCACTGTCAGATACACCTTGTGAAGTGTAAAACACCCCCACTGTCCTCAGTAATATTAACACACTGACAGAGAACACAGATTAATATTAACACACTCACTGACACACTGTGTATATCATGACCCACAGTCAGATACACCCTGTGAAGTGTAAAACACCCCCACTGTACTCAGGAATATTAACACACTGACAGAGAACACAGATTAATATTAACACACTCACTGACACACTGTGTATATCATGACCCACAGTCAGATACACCCTGTGAAGTGTAAAACACCCCCACTGTCCTCAGTAATATTAACACACTGACAGAGAACACAGATTAATATTAACACACTCAATGACACACTGTGTCCATCATGACCCACAGTCAGATACACCCTGTGAAGTGTAAAACTCCCCCACTGTCCTCAGTAATATTAACACACTGACAGAGAACACAGATTAATATTAACACACTCACTGACACACTGTGTACATCATGACCCACAGTCAGATACACCCTGTGAAGTGTAAAACACCCCCACTGACCTCAGTAATATTAACACACTGACAGAGAACACAGATTAATATTAACACACTCACTGACACACTGTGTATATCATGACCCACAGTCAGATACACCCTGTGAAGTGTAAAACACCCCCACTGTCCTCAGTAATATTAACACACTGACAGAGAACACAGATTAATATTAACACACTCACTGACACACTGTGTACATCATGACCCACAGTCAGATACACCCGGTGAAGTGTAAAACACCCCCACTGTCCTCAGTAATATTAACACACTGACAGAGAACACAGATTAATATTAACACACTCAATGACACACTGTGTCCATCATGACCCACAGTCAGATACACCCTGTGAAGTGTAAAACTCCCCCACTGTCCTCAGTAATATTAACACACTGACAGAGAACACAGATTAATATTAACACACTCACTGACACACTGTGTACATCATGACCCACAGTCAGATACACCCTGTGAAGTGTAAAACACCCCCACTGACCTCAGTAATATTAACACACTGACAGAGAACACAGATTAATATTAACACACTCACTGACACACTGTGTATATCATGACCCACAGTCAGATACACCCTGTGAAGTGTAAAACACCCCCACTGTCCTCAGTAATATTAACACACTGACAGAGAACACAGATTAATATTAACACACTCACTGACACACTGTGTACATCATGACCCACAGTCAGATACACCCGGTGAAGTGTAAAACACCCCCACTGTCCTCAGTAATATTAACACACTGACAGAGAACACAGATTAATATTAACACACTCACTGACACACTGTGTACATCATGACCCACAGTCAGATACACCCGGTGAAGTGTAAAACACCCCCACTGTCCTCAGTAATATTAACACACTGACAGAGAACACAGATTAATATTAACACACTCACTGACACACTGTGTATATCATGACCCACAGTCAGATACACCCTGTGAAGTGTAAAACACCCCCACTGTCCTCAGTAATATTAACACACTGACAGAGAACACAGATTAATATTAACACACTCACTGACACACTGTGTATATCATGACCCACAGTCAGATACACCCTGTGAAGTGTAAAACACCCCCACTGTCCTCAGTAATATTAACACACTGACAGAGAACACAGATTAATATTAACACACTCACTGACACACTGTGTATATCATGACCCACAGTCAGATACACCCTGTGAAGTGTCAAACACCCCCACTGTCCTCAGTAATATTAACACACTGACAGAGAACACAGATTAATATTAACACACTCACTGACACACTGTGTATATCATGACCCACAGTCAGATACACCCGGTGAAGTGTAAAACACCCCCACTGTCCTCAGTAATATTAACACACTGACAGAGAACACAGATTAATATTAACACACTCACTGACACACTGTGTATATCATGACCCACAGTCAGATACACTCTGTGAAGTGTAAAACACCCCCACTGTACTCAGGAATATTAACACACTGACAGAGAACACAGATTAATATTAACACACTCACTGACACACTGTGTATATCATGACCCACTGTCAGATACACCCTGTGAAGTGTAAAACTCCCCCACTGTCCTCTGTAATATTAACACACTGACAGAGAACACAGATTAATATTAACACACTCACTGACACACTGTGTACATCATGACCAAAGTCAGATACACCCGGTGAAGTGTAAAACACCCCCACTGTCCTCAGTAATATTAACACACTGACAGAGAACACAGATTAATATTAACACACTCACTGACACACTGTGTATATCATGACCCACAGTCAGATACACCCTGTGAAGTGTAAAACACCCCCACTGTCCTCAGTAATATTAACACACTGACAGAGAACACAGATTAATATTAACACACTCACTGACACACTGTGTACATCATGACCCACAGTCAGATACACCCGGTGAAGTGTAAAACACCCCCACTGTCCTCAGTAATATTAACACACTGACAGAGAACACAGATTAATATTAACACACTCACTGACACACTGTGTACATCATGACCCACAGTCAGATACACCCGGTGAAGTGTAAAACACCCCCACTGTCCTCAGTAATATTAACACACTGACAGAGAACACAGATTAATATTAACACACTCACTGACACACTGTGTATATCATGACCCACAGTCAGATACACCCTGTGAAGTGTAAAACACCCCCACTGTCCTCAGTAATATTAACACACTGACAGAGAACACAGATTAATATTAACACACTCACTGACACACTGTGTATATCATGACCCACAGTCAGATACACCCTGTGAAGTGTAAAACACCCCCACTGTCCTCAGTAATATTAACACACTGACAGAGAACACAGATTAATATTAACACACTCACTGACACACTGTGTATATCATGACCCACAGTCAGATACACCCTGTGAAGTGTCAAACACCCCCACTGTCCTCAGTAATATTAACACACTGACAGAGAACACAGATTAATATTAACACACTCACTGACACACTGTGTATATCATGACCCACAGTCAGATACACCCGGTGAAGTGTAAAACACCCCCACTGTCCTCAGTAATATTAACACACTGACAGAGAACACAGATTAATATTAACACACTCACTGACACACTGTGTATATCATGACCCACAGTCAGATACACTCTGTGAAGTGTAAAACACCCCCACTGTACTCAGGAATATTAACACACTGACAGAGAACACAGATTAATATTAACACACTCACTGACACACTGTGTATATCATGACCCACTGTCAGATACACCCTGTGAAGTGTAAAACTCCCCCACTGTCCTCTGTAATATTAACACACTGACAGAGAACACAGATTAATATTAACACACTCACTGACACACTGTGTACATCATGACCAAAGTCAGATACACCCGGTGAAGTGTAAAACACCCCCACTGTCCTCAGTAATATTAACACACTGACAGAGAACACAGATTAATATTAACACACTCACTGACACACTGTGTATATCATGACCCACAGTCAGATACACCCTGTGAAGTGTAAAACACCCCCACTGTCCTCAGTAATATTAACACACTGACAGAGAACACAGATTAATATTAACACACTCACTGACATACTGTGTACATCATGACCCACAGTCAGATAAACCCAGTGAAGTGTATAACACCCCCACTGTCCTCAGGAATATTAACACACTGACAGAGTACACAGATTAATATTAACACACTCACTGACACACTGTGTACATCATGACCCACAGTCAGATACACCCTGTGAAGTGTAAAACACCCCCACTGTCCTCAGTAATATTAACACACTGACAGAGAACACAGATTAATATTAACACACTCACTGACACACTGTGTATATCATGACCCACAGTCAGATACACCCTGTGAAGTGTCAAACACCCCCACTGTCCTCAGTAATATTAACACACTGACAGAGAACACAGATTAATATTAACACACTCACTGACACACTGTGTATATCATGACCCACAGTCAGATACACCAGGTGAAGTGTAAAACACCCCCACTGTCCTCAGTAATATTAACACACTGACAGAGAACACAGATTAATATTAACACACTCACTGACACACTGTGTATATCATGACCCACTGTCAGATACACCCTGTGAAGTGTAAAACACCCCCACTGTCCTCAGTAATATTAACACACTGACAGAGAACACAGATTAATATTAACACACTCACTGACACACTGTGTATATCATGACCCACAGTCAGATACACCCTGTGAAGTGTAAAACACCCCCACTGTACTCAGGAATATTAACACACTGACAGAGAACACAGATTAATATTAACACACTCACTGACACACTGTGTATATCATGACCCACAGTCAGATATACCCTGTGAAGTGTAAAACACCCCCACTGTCCTCAGTAATATTAACACACTGACAGAGAACACAGATTAATATTAACACACTCACTGACACACTGTGTATATCATGACCCACTGTCAGATACTCCCTGTGAAGTGTAAAACACCCCCACTGTCCTCAGTAATATTAACACACTGACAGAGAACACAGATTAATATTAACACACTCACTGACACACTGTGTATATCATGACCCACAGTCAGATAAACCCTGTGAAGTGTAAAACACCCCCACTGTCCTCAGTAATATTAACACACTGACAGAAAACACAGATTAATATTAACACACTCACTGACACACTGTGTATAACATGACCCACAGTCAGATAAACCCTGTGAAGTGTAAAACACCCCCACTGTCCTCAGGAATATTAACACACTGACAGAGAACACAGATTAATATTAACACACTCACTGACACACTGTGTACATCATGACCCACAGTCAGATACACCCTGTGAAGTGTAAAACACCCCCACTGTCCTCAGGAATATTAACACACTGACAGAGAACACAGATTAATATTAACACACTCACTGACACACTGTGTATATCATGACCCAGAGTCAGATAAACCCTGTGAAGTGTAAAACACCCCCACTGTCCTCAGGAATATTAACACCTGACAGAGAACACAGATTAATATTAACACACTCACTGACACACTGTGCATATCATGACCCACAGTCAGATACACCCTGTGAAGTGTAAAACACCCCCACTGTCCTCAGTAATATTAACACACTGACAGAGAACACAGATTAATATTAACACATTCACTGACACACTGTGTACATCATGACCCACAGTCAGATACACCCTGTGAAGTGTAAAACACCCCCACTGTCCTCAGGAATATTAACACACTGACAGAGAACACAGATTAATATTAACACACTCACTGACACACTGTGTATATCATGACCCACAGTCAGATACACCCTGTGAAGTGTAAAACACTCCCACTGTCCTCAGGAATATTAACACACTGACAGAGAACACAGATTAATATTAACACACTCACTGACACACTGTGTACATCATGACACACAGTCAGATACACCCTGTGAAGTGTAAAACACCCCCACTGTCCTCAGTAATATTAACACACTGACAGAGAACACAGATTAATATTAACACACTCACTGACACACTGTGTATATCATCACCCACAGTCAGATACACCCTGTGAAGTGTAAAACACCCCCACTGTCCAGCGGAATATTAACACACTGACAGAGAACACAGATTAATATTAACACACTCACTGACACACTGTGTACATCATGACCCACAGTCAGATAAACCCTGTGAAGTGTAAAACACCCCCACTGTCCTCAGTAATATTAACACACTGACAGAGAACACAGATTAATATTAACACACTCACTGACACACTGTGTATATCATGACCCACAGTCAGATACACCATGTGAAGTGTAAAACACCCCCACTGTCCTCAGGAATATTAACACACTGACAGAGAACACAGATTAATATTAACACACTCACTGACACACTGTGTACATCATGATCCACAGTCAGATACATCCTGTGAAGTGTAAAACACCCCCACTGTCCTCAGTAATATTAACACACTGACAGAGAACACAGATTAATATTAACACACTCACTGACACACTGTGTATATCATGACCCACAGTCAGATACACCCTGTGAAGTGTAAAACACCCCCACTGTCCTCAGGAATATTAACACACTGACAGAGAACACAGATTAATATTAACACACTCACTGACACACTGTGTATATCATGACCCACAGTCAGATGCACCCTGTGAAGTGTAAAACACCCCCACTGTCCTCAGGTATATTAACACACTGACAGAGAACACAGATTAATATTAACACACTCACTGACACACTGTGTATAACATGACCCACAGTCAGATACACCCTGTGAAGTGTAAAACACCCCCACTGTCCTCAGGAATATTAACACACTGACAGAGAACACAGATTAATATTAACACACTCACTGACACACTGTGCATATCATGACCCACAGTCAGATACACCCTGTGAAGTGTAAAACACCCCCACTGTCCTCAGTAATATTAACACACTGACAGAGAACACAGATTAATATTAACACACTCACTGACACACTGTGTATATCATGACCCACAGTCAGATACACCCTGTGAAGTGTAAAACACCCCCACTGTCCTCAGTAATATTAACACACTGATAGAGAACACAGATTAATATTAACACTCTCACTGACACACTGTGTATATCATGATCCACAGTCAGATACACCCTGTGAAGTGTAAAACATCCCCACTGTCCTCAGTAATATTAACACACTGACAGAGAACACAGATTAATATTAACACACTCACTGACACACTGTGTATATCATGACCCACAGTCAGATACACCCTGTGAAGTGTAAAACACCCCCACTGTCCTCAGTAATATTAACACACTGACAGAGAACACAGATTAATATTAACACACTCACTGACACACTGTGTACATCATGACGCACAGTCAGATAAACCCAGTGAAGTGTATAACACCCCCACTGTCCTCAGGAATATTAACACACTGACAGAGTACACAGATTAATATTAACACACTCACTGACACACTGTGTACATCATGACCCACAGTCAGATACACCCTGTGAAGTGTAAAACACCCCCACTGTCCTCAGTAATATTAACACACTGACAGAGAACACAGATTAATATTAACACACTCACTGACACACTGTGTATATCATGACCCACAGTCAGATACACCCTGTGAAGTGTCAAACACCCCCACTGTCCTCAGTAATATTAACACACTGACAGAGAACACAGATTAATATTAACACACTCACTGACACACTGTGTATATCATGACCCACAGTCAGATAAACCCGGTGAAGTGTAAAACACCCCCACTGTCCTCAGTAATATTAACACACTGACAGAGAACACAGATTAATATTAACACGCTCACTGACACACATGTATATCATGACCCACAGTCAGATACACTCTGTGAAGTGTAAAACACCCCCACTGTACTCAGGAATATTAACACACTGACAGAGAACACAGATTAATATTAACACACTCACTGACACACTGTGTATATCATGACCCACTGTCAGATACACCCTGTGAAGTGTAAAACACCCCCACTGTCCTCAGTAATATTAACACACTGACAGAGAACACAGATTAATATTAACACACTCACTGACACACTGTGTATATCATGACCCACAGTCAGATACACCCTGTGAAGTGTAAAACACCCCCACTGTACTCAGGAATATTAACACACTGACAGAGAACACAGATTAATATTAACACACTCACTGACACACTGTGTATATCATGACCCACAGTCAGATACACCCTGTGAAGTGTAAAACACCCCCACTGTCCTCAGTAATATTAACACACTGACAGAGAAAACAGATTAATATTAACACACTCACTGACACACTGTGTATATCATGACCCACTGTCAGATACTCCCTGTGAAGTGTAAAACACCCCCACTGTCCTCAGTAATATTAACACACTGACAGAGAACACAGATTAATATTAACACACTCACTGACACACTGTGTATATCATGACCCACAGTCAGATAAACCCTGTGAAGTGTAAAACACCCCCACTGTCCTCAGTAATATTAACACACTGACAGAGAACACAGATTAATATTAACACATTCACTGACACTCTGTGTTCATCATGACCCACAGTCAGATACACCCTGTGAAGTGTAAAACACCCCCACTGTCCTCAGGAATATTAACACACTGACAGAGAACACAGATTAATATTAACACACACACTGACACACTGTGTATATCATGACCCACAGTCAGATACACCCTGTGAAGTGTAAAACACCCCACTGTCCTCAGGAATATTAACACACTGACAGAGAAAACAGATTAATATTAACACACTCACTGACACACTGTGTATATCATGACCCACAGTCAGATACACCCTGTGAAGTGTAAAACACCCCCACTGTCCTCAGTAATATTAACACACTGACAGAGAACACAGATTAATATTAACACACTCACTGACACACTGTGTATATCATGACCCACAGTCAGATACACCCTGTGAAGTGTAAAACACTCCCACTGTCCTCAGGAATATTAACACACTGACAGAGAACACAGATTAATATTAACACACTCACTGACACACTGTGTACATCATGACACACAGTCAGATACACCCTGTGAAGTGTAAAACACCCCCACTGTCCTCAGTAATATTAACACACTGACAGAGAACACAGATTAATATTAACACACTCACTGACACACTGTGTATATCATCACCCACAGTCAGATACACCCTGTGAAGTGTAAAACACCCCCACTGTCCTCAGGAATATTAACACACTGACAGAGAACACAGATTAATATTAACACACTCACTGACACACTGTGTACATCATGACCCACAGTCAGATAAACCCTGTGAAGTGTAAAACACCCCCACTGTCCTCAGTAATATTAACACACTGACAGAGAACACAGATTAATATTAACACACTCACTGACACACTGTGTATATCATGACCCACAGTCAGATACACCATGTGAAGTGTAAAACACCCCCACTGTCCTCAGGAATATTAACAGACTGACAGAGAACACAGATTAATAGTAACACACTCACTGACACACTGTGTACATCATGATCCACAGTCAGATACACCCTGTGAAGAGTAAAACACCCCCACTGTCCTCAGTAATATTAACACACTGACAGAGAACACAGATTAATATTAACACACTCACTGACACACTGTGTATATCATGACCCTCAGTCAGATACACCCTGTGAAGTGTAAAACACCCCCACTGTCCTCAGGAATATTAACACACTGACAGAGAACACAGATTAATATTAACACACTCACTGACACACTGTGTATATCATGACCCACAGTCAGATGCACCCTGTGAAGTGTAAAACACCCCCACTGTCCTCAGGTATATTAACACACTGACAGAGAACACAGATTAATATTAACACACTCACTGACACACTGTGTATATCATGACCCACAGTCAGATACACCCTGTGAAGTGTAAAACACCCCCACTGTCCTCAGGAATATTAACACACTGACAGAGAACACAGATTAATATTAACACACTCACTGACACACTGTGCATATCATGACCCACAGTCAGATACACCCTGTGAAGTGTAAAACACCCCCACTGTCCTCAGTAATATTAACACACTGACAGAGAACACAGATTAATATTAACACACTCACTGACACACTGTGTATATCTTGACCCACAGTCAGATACACCCTGTGAAGTGTAAAACACCCCCACTGTCCTCAGTAATATTAACACACTGATAGAGAACACAGATTAATATTAACACTCTCACTGACACACTGTGTATATCATGATCCACAGTCAGATACACCCTGTGAAGTGTAAAACATCCCCACTGTCCTCAGTAATATTAACACACTGACAGAGAACACAGATTAATATTAACACACTCACTGACACACTGTGTATATCATGACCCACAGTCAGATACACCCGGTGAAGTGTAAAACACCCCCACTGTCCTCAGCAATATTAACACACTGACAGAGAACACAGATTAATATTAACACACTCACTGACACACTGTGTACATCATGACCCACAGTCAGATACACCCTGTGAAGTGTAAAACACCCCCACTGTCCTCAGTAATATTCACACACTGACAGAGAACACAGATTAATATTAACACACTCACTGACACACTGTGTATATCATGACCCACAGTCAGATACACCCTGTGAAGTGTAAAACATCCCCACTGTCCTCAGGAATATTAACACACTGACAGAGAACACAGATTAATATTAACACACTCACTGACACACTGTGTATATCATGACCCACAGTCAGATACACCCTGTGAAGTGTAAAACACCCCCACTGTCCACAGTAATATTAACACACTGACAGAGAACACAGATTAATATTAACACACTCACTGACACACTGTATATCATGACCCACAGTCAGATACACACGGTGAAGTGTAAAACATCCCCACTGTCCTCAGGAATATTAACACACTGACAGAGAACACAGATTAATATTAACACACTCACTGACACACTGTGTATATCATGACCCACAGTCAGATACACCCTGTGAAGAGTAAAACTTCCCCACTGTCCTCAGTAATATTAACACACTGACAGAGAACACAGATTAATATTAACACACTCACTGACACACTGTGTACATCATGACCCACAGTCAGATACACCCTGTGAAGAGTAAAACATCCCCACTGTCCTCAGTAATATTAACACACTGACAGAGAACACAGATTAATATTAACACACTCACTGACACACTGTGTACATCATGACCCACAGTCAGATACACCCTGTGAAGTGTAAAACATCCCCACTGTCCTCAGTAATATTAACACACTGACAGAGAACACAGATTAATATTAACACACTCACTGACACACTGTGTATATCATGACCCACAGTCAGATACACCTTGTGAAGTGTAAAACACCCCCACTGTCCTCAGTAATATTAACACACTGACAGAGAACACAGATTAATATTAACACACTCACTGACACACTGTGTATATCATGACCCACAGTCAGATACACCCTGTGATGTGTAAAACACCCCCACTGTCCTCAGGAATATTAACACACTGACAGAGAACACAGATTAATATTAACACACTCACTGACACACTGCGTATATCATGACCCACAGTCAGATACACCCTGTGAAGTGTAAAACATCCCCACTGTCCTCAGTAATATTAACACACTGACAGAGAACACAGATTAATATTAACACACTCACTGACACACTGTGTATATCATGACCTACAGTCAGATACACCCGGTGAAGTGTAAAACATCCCCACTGTCCTCAGGAATATTAACACACTGACAGAGAACACAAATTAATATTAACACACTCACTGACACACTGTGTATATCATGACCCACAGTCAGATACACCCTGTGAAGTGCAAAACACCCCCACTGTCCTCAGTAATATTAACACACTGACAGAGAACACAGATTAATATTAACACACTCACTGACACACTGTGTATATCATGACCCACAGTCAGATACACCCTGTGAAGTGTAAAACATTCCCACTGTCCTCAGGAATATTAACACACTGACAGAGAACACAGATTAATATTAACACACTCACTGACACACTGTGTATATCATGACCCACAGTCAGATACACCCTGTGAAGTGTAAAACACCCCCACTGTCCTCAGGAATATTAACACACTGACAGAGAACACAGATTAATATTAACACACTCACTGACACACTGTGTACATCATGACCCACAGTCAGATACACCCTGTGAAGTGTAAAACACCCCCACTGTCCTCAGTAATATTAACACACTGACAGAGAACACAGATTAATATTAACACACTCACTGACACACTGTGTATATCATGACCCACCGTCAGATACACCCTGTGAAGTGTAAAACACCCCCACTGTCCTCAGTAATATTAACACACTGACAGAGAACACAGATTAATATTAACACACTCACTGACACACTGTGTACATCATGACCCATAGTCAGATACACCCTGTGAAGTGTGAAACACCCCCACTGTCCTCAGTAATATTAACACACTGACAGACAACACAGATTAATATTAACACACTCACTGACACACTGTGTACATCATGACCCACAGTCAGATACACCCTGTGAGGCGTAAAACACCCCCACTGTCCTCAGTAATATTAACACACTGACAGAGAACACAGATTAATATTAACACACTCACTGACACACTGTGTATATCATGACCCACAGTCAGATACACCCTGTGAAGTGTAAAACACCCCCACTGTCCTCAGGAATATTAACACACTGACAGAGAACACAGATTAATATTAACACACTCACTGACACACTGTGTATATCATGACCCAGAGTCAGATAAATCCTGTGAAGTGTAAAACACCCCCACTGTCCACAGGAATATTAACACACTGACCGAGAACACAGATTAATATTAACACACTCACTGACACACTGTGTATATCATGACCCACAGTCAGATACACCCTGTGAAGTGTAAAACACCCCCACTGTCCTCAGTAATATTAACACACTGACAGAGAACACAGATTAATATTAACAGACTCACTGACACACTGTGTCCATCATGACCCACAGTCAGATACACCCTGTGAAGTGTAAAACACCCCCACTGTCCTCAGGAATATTAACACACTGGCAGAGAACACAGATTAATATTAACACACTCACTGACACACTGTGTACATCATGACCCACAGTCAGATACACCCTGTGAGGTGTAAAACACCCCCACTGTCCTCAGTAATATTAACACACTGACAGAGAACACAGATTAATATTAACACACTCACTGACACACTGTGTATATCATGACCCACAGTCAGATACACCCTGTGAAGTGTAAAACACCCCCACTGTCCTCAGGAATATTAACACACTGACAGAGAACACAGATTAATATTAACACACTCACTGACACACTGTGTACATCATGACCCACAGTCAGATACACCCTGTGAAGTGTAAAACACCCCCACTGTCCTCAGCAATATTAACACACTGACAGAGAACACAGATTAATATTAACACACTCACTGACACAATGTGTACATCATGACCCACAGTCAGATACACCCTGTGAAGTGTAAAACACCCCCACTGTCCTCAGGAATATTAACACACTGACAGAGAACACAGATTAATATTAACACACTCACTGACACACTGTGTATATCATGACCCACAGTCAGATACACACTGTGAAGTGTAAAACACCCCCACTGTCCTCAGTAATATTAACACACTGACAGAGAACACAGATTAATATTAACACACTCACTGACACACTGTGTATATCATGACCCACAGTCAGATAAACCCTGTGAAGTGTAAAACACCCCCACTGCCCTCAGGAATATTAACACACTGACAGAGAACACAGATTAACATTAACACACTCACTGACACACTGTGTACATCATGACCCACAGTCAGATACACCCTGTGAAGTGTAAAACACCCCCACTGTCCTCAGTAATATTAACACACTGACAGAGAACACATATTAATATTAACACACTCACTGACACACTGTGTATATCATGACCCACAGTCAGATACACACTGTGAAGTGTAAAACACCCCCACTGTCCTCAGTAATATTAACACACTGACAGAGAACACAGATTAATATTAACACACTCACTGACACACTGTGTATATCATGACCCACAGTCAGATACACCCTGTGAAGTGTAAAACACCCCCGCTGTCCTCAGGAATATTAACACCTGACAGAGAACACAGATTAATATTAACACACTCACTGACACACTGTGTATATCATGACCCAGAGTCAGATACACCCTGTGAAGTGTAAAACACCCCCACTGTCCTCAGTAATATTAACACACTGACAGAGAACACAGATTAATATTAACACACTCACTGACACACTGTGTATATCATGACCCACAGTCAGATACACCCTGTGAAGTGTAAAACATCCCCACTGTCCTCAGGAATATTAACACACTGACAGAGAACACAGATTAATATTAACACACTCACTGACACACTGTGTATATCATGACCCACAGTCAGATACACCCTGTGAAGTGTAAAACACCCCCACTGTCCTCAGTAATATTAACACACTGACAGAGAACACAGATTAATATTAACACACTCACTGACACACTGTGTACATCATGACCCACAGTCAGATACACCCTGTGAAGTGTAAAACATCCCCACTGTCCTCAGGAATATTAACACACTGACAGAGAACACAGATTAATATTAATACACTCACTGACACAATGTGTATATCATGACCCACAGTCAGATACACCCTGTGAAGTGTAAAACACCCCCACTGTCCTCAGTAATATTAACACACTGACAGAGAACACAGATTAATATTAACACACTCACTGACACACTGTGTATATCATGACCCACAGTCAGATACACCCTGTGAAGTGTAAAACATCCCCACTGTCCTCAGGAATATTAACACACTGACAGAGAACACAGATTAATATTAACACACTCACTGACACACTGTGTATATCATGACCCACAGTCAGATACACCCTGTGAAGTGTAAAACACCCCCACTGTCCTCAGTAATATTAACACACTGACAGAGAACACAGATTAATATTAACACACTCACTGACACACTGTGTACATCATGACCCAGAGTTAGATACACCCTGTGAAGTGTAAAACACCCCCACTGTCCTCAGTAATATTAACACATTGACAGAGAACACAGATTAATATTAACACACTCACTGACACACTGTGTATATCATGACCCAGAGTCAGATACACCCTGTGAATTGTAAAACACCCCCACTGTCCTCAGGAATATTAACACACTGACAGAGAACACAGATTAATATTAACACACTCACTGACACACTGTGTACATCATGACCCACAGTCAGATACACCCTGTGAAGTGTAAAACACCCCACTATCCTCAGGAATATTAACACACTGACAGAGAACACAGATTAATATTAACACACTCACTGACACACTGTGTACATCATGACCCACAGTCAGATACACCCTGTGAAGTGTAAAACACCCCCACTGTCCTCAGGAATATTAACACACTGACAGAGAACACAGATTAATATTAACACACTCACTGACACACTGTGTACGTCATGACCCACAGTCAGATACACCCTGTGAAGTGTAAAACACCCCCACTGTCCTCAGGAATATTAACACACTGACAGAGAACACAGATTAATATTAACACACTCACTGACACACTGTGTACATCATGACCCACAGTCAGATACACCCTGTGAAGTGTAAAACACCCCCACTGTCCTCAAGAATATTAACACACTGACAGAGAACACAGATTAATATTAACACACTCACTGACACACTGTGTATATCATGACCCACAGTCAGATACACCCTGTGAAGTGTAAAACACCCCCACTGTCCTCAGCAATATTAACACACTGACAGAGAACACAGATTAATATTAACACACTCACTGACACACTGTGTATATCATGACCCACAGTCAGATACACCCTGTGAAGTGTAAAACACCCCCACTGTCCTCAGTAATATTAACACACTGACAGAGAACACAGATTAATATTAACACACTCACTGACACACTGTGTACATCATGACCCACAGTCAGATAAACCCTGTGAAGTGTAAAACACCCCCACTGTCCTCAGTAATATTAACACACTGACAGAGAACACAGATTAATATGAACACACTCACTGACACACTGTGTATATCATGACCCACAGTCAGATACACCCTGCAAAAGTGTAAAACACCCCCACTGTCCTCAGTAATATTAACACACTGACAGAGAACACAGATTAATATTAACACACTCACTGACACACTGTGTATATCATGACCCACAGTCAGATACACCCTGTGAAGTGTAAAACACCCCCACTGTCCTCAGTAATATTAACACACTGACAGAGAACACAGATTAATATTAACACACTCACTGACACACTGTGTATATCATGACCCAGAGTCAGATACACCCTGTGAAGTGTAAAACACCCCCACTGTCCTCAGTAATATTAACACACTGACAGAGAACACAGATTAATATTAACACACTCACTGACACACTGTGTACATCATGACCCACAGTCAGATACACCCTGTGAAGTGTAAAACACCCCCACTGTCCTCAGCAATATTAACACACTGACAGAGAACACAGATTAATATTAACACACTCACTGACACACTGTGTACATCATGACCCACAGTCAGATACACCCTGTGAAGTGTAAAACACCCCCACTGTCCTCAGTAATATTAACACACTGACAGAGAACACAGATTAATATTAACACACTCACTGACACACTGTGTACATCATGACCCACAGTCAGATACACCCTGTGAAGTGTAAAACACCCCCACTGTCCTCAGTAATATTAACACACTGACAGAGAACACAGATTAATATTAACACACTCACTGACACACTGTGTATATCATGACCCACAGTCAGATACACCCTGTGAAGTGTAAAACACCTCCACTGTCCTCAGTAATATTAACATACTGACAGAGAACACAGATTAATATTAACACACTCACTGACACACTGTGTATATCATGACCCACAGTCAGATACACCCTGTGAAGTGTAAAACACCCCCACTGTCCTCAGTAATATTAACACACTGACAGAGAACACAGATTAATATTAACACACTCACTGACACACTGTGTATATCACGACCCACAGTCAGATACACCCTGTGAAGTGTAAAACACCCCCACTGTCCTCAGTAATATTAACACACTGACAGAGAACACAGATTAATATTAACACACTCACTGACACACTGTGTAAATCATGACCCACAGTCAGATACACCCTGTGAAGTGTAAAACACCCCCACTGTCCTCAGTAATATTAACACACTGACAGAGAACACAGATTAATATTAACACACTCACTGACACACTGTGTACATCATGACCCACATTCAGATACACCATGTGAAGTGTATAACACCCCCACTGTCCTCAGTAATATTAACACACTGACAGAGAACACAGAGTAATATTAACACACTCACTGACACACTGTGTATAGCATGACCCACAGTCAGATAAACCCTGTGAAGTGTAAAACACCCCCACTGTCCTCAGTAATATTAACACACTGACAGAGAACACAGATTAATATTAACACACTCACTGACACACTGTGTATATCATGACCCACAGTCAGATACACCCTGTGAAGTGTAAAACACCCCCACTGTCCTCAGGAATATTAACACACTGACAGAGAACACAGATTAATATTAACACACTCACTGACACACTGTATATATCATGACCCACAGTCAGATACACCCTGTGAAGTGTAAAACACCCCCACTGTCCTCAGGAATATTAACACACTGACAGAGAACACAGATTAATATTAACACACTCACTGACACACTGTGTACATCATGACCCACAGTCAGATACACCCTGTGAAGTGTAAAACACCCCCACTGTCCTCAGGAATATTAACACACTGACAGAGTACACAGATTAATATTAACACACTCACTGACACACTGTGTACATCATGACCCACAGTCAGATACACCCTGTGAAGTGTAAAACACCACCACTGTCCTCAGTAATATTAACACACTGACAGAGAACACAGATTAATATTAACACACTCACTGACACACTGTGTATATCATGACCCACAGTCAGATACACCCTGTGAAGTGTAAAACATCCCCACTGTCCTCAGTAATATTAACACACTGACAGAGAACACAGATTAATATTAACACACTCACTGACACACTGTGTATATCATGACCCAGAGTCAGATACACCCTGTGAAGTGTAAAACACCCCCACTGTCCTCAGTAATATTAACACACTGACAGAGAACACAGATTAATATGAACACACTCACTGACACACTGTGTATTTCATGACCCACAGTCAGGTACACCCTGCAAAAGTGTAAAACACCCCCACTGTCCTCAGTAATATTAACACACTGACAGAGAACACAGATTAATATTAACACACTCACTGACACACTGTGTATATCATGACCCACAGTCAGATACACCCTGTGAAGTGTAAAACATCCCCACTGTCCTCAGTAATATTAACACACTGACAGAGAACTCAGATTAATATTAACACACTCACTGACACACTGTGTATATCATGACCCACAGTTAGATACACCCTGTGAAGTGTAAAACACCCCCACTGTCCTCAGTAATATTAACACACTGACAGAGAACACAGATTAATATTAACACACTCACTGACACACTGTGTATATCATGACACACAGTCAGATACACCCTGTGAAGTGTAAAACACCCCCACTGTCCTCAGGAATAGTAACACACTGACAGAGAACACAGATTAATATTAACGCTCTCACTGACACACTGTGTATATCATGACCCACAGTCAGATACACCCTGTGAAGTGTAAAACACCCCCACTGTCCTCAGGAATAGTAACACACTGACAGAGAACACAGATTAATATTAACGCTCTCACTGACACACTGTGTATATCATGACCCACAGTCAGATACACCCTGTGAAGTGCAAAACACCCCCACTGTCCTCAGGAATATTAACACACTGACAGAGAACACAGATTAATATTAACACACTCACTGACACACTGTGTATATCATGACCCACAGTCAGATACACCCTGTGAAGTGTAAAACACCCCCACTGTCCTCAGTAATATTAACACACTGACAGAGAACACAGATTAATATTAACACACTCACTGACACACTGTGTACATCATGACTCACAGTCAGATACACCCTGTGAAGTGTAAAACATCCCCACTGTCCTCAGTAATATTAACACACTGACAGAGAACACAGATTAATATTAACACACTCACTGACACACTGTGTATATCATGACTCACAGTCAGATACACCCTGTGAAGTGTAAAACACCCCCACTGTCCTCAGTAATATTAACACACTGACAGAGAACACAGATTAATATTAACACACTCACTGACACACTGTGTACATCATGACTCACAGTCAGATACACCCTGTGAAGTGCAAAACACCCCCACTGTCCTCAGTAATATTAACACACTGACAGAGAACACAGATTAATATTAACACTCTCACTGACACACTGTGTATATCATGACCCACAGTCAGATACACCCTGTGAAGTGTAAAACACCCCCACTGTCCTCAGTAATATTAACACACTGACAGAGAACACAGATTAATATCAACACACTCACTGACACACTGTGTATATCATGACCCACAGTCAGATACACCCGGTGAAGTGTAAAACACCCCCACTGTCCTCAGTAATATTAACACACTGACAGAGAACACAGATTAATATTAACACACTCACTGACACACTGTGTACATCATGACCCACAGTCAGCTACACCCTGTGAAGTGTAAAACACCCCCACTGTCCTCAGTAATATTAACACACTGACAGAGAACACAGATTAATATTAACACACTTTCTGACACACTGTGTACATCATGACCCACAGTCAGATACACCCTGTGAAGTGTAAAACACCCCCACTGTCCTCAGGAATATTAACACACTGACAGAGAACACAGATTAATATTAACACACTCACTGACACACTGTGTACATCATGACCCACAGTCAGATACACCCTGTGAAGTGTCAAACACCCCCACTGTCCTCAGGAATATTAACACACTGACAGAGAACACAGATTAATATTAACACACTCACTGACACACTGTGTACATCATGACCCACAGTCAGATACACCCTGTGAAGTGTAAAACACCCCCACTGTCCTCAGGAATATTAACACACTGACAGAGAACACAGATTAATATTAACACACTCACTGACACACTGTGTACATCATGACCCACAGTCAGATACACCCTGTGAAGTGTAAAACACCCCCACTGTCCTCAGTAATATTAACACACTGACAGAGAACACAGATTAATATTAACACACTCACTGACACACTGTGTATATCATGACCCACAGTCAGATACACCCTGTGAAGTGTAAAACACCCCCACTGTCCTCAGGAATATTAACACACTGACAGAGAACACAGATTAATATTAACACACTCACTGACACACTGTGTATATCATGACCCACAGTTAGATACACCCTGTGAAGTGTAAAACATTCCCACTGTCCTCAGTAATCTTAACACACTGACAGAGAACACAGATTAATATTAACACACTCACTGACACACTGTGTATATCATGACCCACAGTCAGATACACCCTGTGAAGTGTAAAACACCCCCACTGTCCTCAGTAATATTAACACACTGACAGAGAACACAGATTAATATGAACACACTCACTGACACACTGTGTATATCATGACCCACAGTCAGGTACACCCTGCAAAAGTGTAAAACACCACCACTGTCCTCAGTAATATTAACACACTGACAGAGAACACAGATTAATATTAACACACTCACTGACACACTGTGTATATCATGACCCACAGTCAGATACACCCTGTGAAGTGTAAAACATCCCCACTGTCCTCAGTAATATTAACACACTGACAGAGAACACAGATTAATATTAACACACTCACTGACACACTGTGTATATCATGACCCACAGTTAGATACACCCTGTGAAGTGTAAAACACCCCCACTGTCCTCAGTAATATTAACACACTGACAGAGAACACAGATTAATATTAACACACTCACTGACACACAGTGTATATCATGATCCACAGTCAGATACACCCTGTGAAGTGTAAAACACCCCCACTGTCCTCAGGAATAGTAACACACTGACAGAGAACACAGATTAATATTAACGCTCTCACTGACACACTGTGTATATCATGACCCACAGTCAGATACACCCTGTGAAGTGTAAAACACCCCCACTGTCCTCAGGAATAGTAACAAACTGACAGAGAACACAGATTAATATTAACGCTCTCACTGACACACTGTGTATTTCATGACCCACAGTCAGATACACCCTGTGAAGTGCAAAACACCCCCACTGTCCTCAGGAATATTAACACACTGACAGAGAACACAGATTAATATTAACACACTCACTGACACACTGTGTATATCATGACCCACAGTCAGATACACCCTGTGAAGTGTAAAACATCCCCACTGTCCTCAGTAATATTAACACACTGACAGAGAACACAGATTAATATTAACACACTCACTGACACACTGTGTATATCATGACTCACAGTCAGATACACCCTGTGAAGTGTAAAACACCCCCACTGTCCTCAGTAATATTAACACACTGACAGAGAACACAGATTAATATTAACACACTCACTGACACACTGTGTACATCATGACTCACAGTCAGATACACCCTGTGAAGTGCAAAACACCCCCACTGTCCTCAGTAATATTAACACACTGACAGAGAACACAGATTAATATTAACACTCTCACTGACACACTGTGTATATCATGACCCACAGTCAGATACACCCTGTGAAGTGTAAAACACCCCCACTGTCCTCAGTAATATTAACACACTGACAGAGAACACAGATTAATATTAACACACTCACTGACACACTGTGTATATCATGACCCACAGTCAGATACACCCTGTGAAGTGTAAAACACCCCCACTGTCCTCAGTAATATTAACACACTGACAGAGAACACAGATTAATATGAACACACTCACTGACACACTGTGTATACCATGACCCACAGTCAGGTACACCCTGCAAAAGTGTAAAACACCACCACTGTCCTCAGTAATATTAACACACTGACAGAGAACACAGATTAATATTAACACACTCATTGACACACTGTGTATATCATGACCCACAGTCAGATACACCCTGTGAAGTGTAAAACATCCCTACTGTCCTCAGTAATATTAACACACTGACAGAGAACACAGATTAATATTAACACACTCACTGACACACTGTGTATATCATGACCCACAGTTAGATACACCCTGTGAAGTGTAAAACACCCCCACTGTCCTCAGTAATATTAACACACTGACAGAGAACACAGATTAATATTAACACACTCACTGACACACTGTGTATATCATGACCCACAGTCAGATACACCCTGTGAAGTGTAAAACACCCCCACTGTCCTCAGGAATAGTAACACACTGACAGAGAACACAGATTAATATTAACGCTCTCACTGACACACTGTGTATATCATGACCCACAGTCAGATACACCCTGTGAAGTGTAAAACACCCCCACTGTCCTCAGGAATAGTAACACACTGACAGAGAACACAGATAAATATTAACGCTCTCACTGACACACTGTGTATATCATGACCCACAGTCAGATACACCCTGTGAAGTGTAAAACACCTCCACTGTCCTCAGTAATATTAACACACTGACAGAGAACACAGATTAATATTAACACACTCACTGACACACTGTGTATATCATGACCCACAGTCAGATACACCCTGTGAAGTGTAGAACACCCCCACTGTCCTCAGGAATAGTAACACACTGACAGAGAACACAGATTAATATTAACGCTCTCACTGACACACTGTGTATATCATGACCCACAGTCAGATACACCCTGTGAAGTGTAAAACACCCCCACTGTCCTCAGGAATAGTAACACACTGACAGAGAACACAGATTAATATTAACGCTCTCACTGACACACTGTGTATATCATGACCCACAGTCAGATACACCCTGTGAAGTGCAAAACACCCCCACTGTCCTCAGGAATATTAACACACTGACAGAGAACACAGATTAATATTAACACACTCACTGACACACTGTGTATATCATGACCCACAGTCAGATACACCCTGTGAAGTGTAAAACACCCCCACTGTCCTCAGTAATATTAACACACTGACAGAGAACACAGATTAATATTAACACACTCACTGACACACTGTGTACATCATGACTCACAGTCAGATACACCCTGTGAAGTGTAAAACATCCCCACTGTCCTCAGTAATATTAACACACTGACAGAGAACACAGATTAATATTAACAAACTCACTGACACACTGTGTATATCATGACTCACAGTCAGATACACCCTGTGAAGTGTAAAACACCCCCACTGTCCTCAGTAATATTAACACACTGACAGAGAACACAGATTAATATTAACACACTCACTGACATACTGTGTACATCATGACTCACAGTCAGATACACCCTGTGAAGTGCAAAACACCCCCACTGTCCTCAGTAATATTAACACACTGACAGAGAACACAGATTAATATTAACACTCTCACTGACACACTGTGTATATCATGACCCACAGTCAGATACACCCTGTGAAGTGTAAAACACCCCCACTGTCCTCAGTAATATTAACACACTGACAGAGAACACAGATTAATATTAACACACTCACTGACACACTGTGTATATCATGACCCACAGTCAGATACACCCTGTGAAGTGTAAAACACCCCCACTGTCCTCAGTAATATTAACACACTGACAGAGAACACAGATTAATATGAACACACTCACTGACACACTGTGTATATCATGACCCACAGTCAGGTACACCCTGCAAAAGTGTAAAACACCACCACTGTCCTCAGTAATATTAACACACTGACAGAGAACACAGATTAATATTAACACACTCATTGACACACTGTGTATATCATGACCCACAGTCAGATACACCCTGTGAAGTGTAAAACATCCCCACTGTCCTCAGTAATATTAACACACTGACAGAGAACACAGATTAATATTAACACACTCACTGACACACTGTGTATATCATGACCCACAGTTAGATACACCCTGTGAAGTGTAAAACACCCCCACTGTCCTCAGTAATATTAACACACTGACAGAGAACACAGATTAATATTAACACACTCACTGACACACTGTGTATATCATGACCCACAGTCAGATACACCCTGTGAAGTGTAAAACACCCCCACTGTCCTCAGGAATAGTAACACACTGACAGAGAACACAGATTAATATTAACGCTCTCACTGACACACTGTGTATATCATGACCCACAGTCAGATACACCCTGTGAAGTGTAAAACACCCCCACTGTCCTCAGGAATAGTAACACACTGACAGAGAACACAGATTAATATTAACGCTCTCACTGACACACTGTGTATATCATGACCCACAGTCAGATACACCCTGTGAAGTGCAAAACACCCCCACTGTCCTCAGGAATATTAACACACTGACAGAGAACACAGATTAATATTAACACACTCACTGACACACTGTGTATATCATGACCCACAGTCAGATACACCCTGTGAAGTGTAAAACATCCCCACTGTCCTCAGTAATATTAACACACTGACAGAGAACACAGATTAATATTAACACACTCACTGACACACTGTGTATATCATGACTCACAGTCAGATACACCCTGTGAAGTGTAAAACACCCCACTGTCCTCAGTAATATTAACACACTGACAGAGAACACAGATTAATATTAACACACTCACTGACACACTGTGTACATCATGACTCACAGTCAGATACACCCTGTGAAGTGCAAAACACCCCCACTGTCCTCAGTAATATTAACACACTGACAGAGAACACAGATTAATATTAACACTCTCACTGACACACTGTGTATATCATGACCCACAGTCAGATACACCCTGTGAAGTGTAAAACACCCCCACTGTCCTCAGTAATATTAACACACTGACAGAGAACACAGATTAATATTAACACACTCACTGACACACTGTGTATATCATGACCCACAGTCAGATACACCCTGTGAAGTGTAAAACACCCCCACTGTCCTCAGTAATATTAACACACTGACAGAGAACACAGATTAATATGAACACACTCACTGACACACTGTGTATACCATGACCCACAGTCAGGTACACCCTGCAAAAGTGTAAAACACCACCACTGTCCTCAGTAATATTAACACACTGACAGAGAACACAGATTAATATTAACACACTCATTGACACACTGTGTATATCATGACCCACAGTCAGATACACCCTGTGAAGTGTAAAACATCCCCACTGTCCTCAGTAATATTAACACACTGACAGAGAACACAGATTAATATTAACACACTCACTGACACACTGTGTATATCATGACCCACAGTTAGATACACCCTGTGAAGTGTAAAACACCCCCACTGTCCTCAGTAATATTAACACACTGACAGAGAACACAGATTAATATTAACACACTCACTGACACACTGTGTATATCATGACCCACAGTCAGATACACCCTGTGAAGTGTAAAACACCCCCACTGTCCTCAGGAATAGTAACACACTGACAGAGAACACAGATTAATATTAACGCTCTCACTGACACACTGTGTATATCATGACCCACAGTCAGATACACCCTGTGAAGTGTAAAACACCCCCACTGTCCTCAGGAATAGTAACACACTGACAGAGAACACAGATTAATATTAACGCTCTCACTGACACACTGTGTATATCATGACCCACAGTCAGATACACCCTGTGAAGTGTAAAACACCTCCACTGTCCTCAGTAATATTAACACACTGACAGAGAACACAGATTAATATTAACACACTCACTGACACACTGTGTATATCATGACCCACAGTCAGATACACCCTGTGAAGTGTAAAACACCCCCACTGTCCTCAGGAATAGTAACACACTGACAGAGAACACAGATTAATATTAACGCTCTCACTGACACACTGTGTATATCATGACCCACAGTCAGATACACCCTGTGAAGTGTAAAACACCCCCACTGTCCTCAGGAATAGTAACACACTGACAGAGAACACAGATTAATATTAACGCTCTCACTGACACACTGTGTATATCATGACCCACAGTCAGATACACCCTGTGAAGTGCAAAACACCCCCACTGTCCTCAGGAATATTAACACACTGACAGAGAACACAGATTAATATTAACACACTCACTGACACATTGTGTATATCATGACCCACAGTCAGATACACCCTGTGAAGTGTAAAACACCCCCACTGTCCTCAGTAATATTAACACACTGACAGAGAACACAGATTAATATTAACACACTCACTGACACACTGTGTACATCATGACTCACAGTCAGATACACCCTGTGAAGTGTAAAACATCCCCACTGTCCTCAGTAATATTAACACACTGACAGAGAACACAGATTAATATTAACAAACTCACTGACACACTGTGTATATCATGACTCACAGTCAGATACACCCTGTGAAGTGTAAAACACCCCCACTGTCCTCAGGAATAGTAACACACTGACAGAGAACACAGATTAATATTAACGCTCTCACTGACACACTGTGTATATCATGACCCACAGTCAGATACACCCTGTGAAGTGCAAAACACCCCCACTGTCCTCAGGAATATTAACACACTGACAGAGAACACAGATTAATATTAACACACTCACTGACACACTGTGTATATCATGACCCACAGTCAGATACACCCTGTGAAGTGTAAAACATCCCCACTGTCCTCAGTAATATTAACACACTGACAGAGAACACAGATTAATATTAACACTCTCACTGACACACTGTGTATATCATGACCCACAGTCAGATACACCCTGTGAAGTGTAAAACACCCCCACTGTCCTCAGTAATATTAACACACTGACAGAGAACACAGATTAATATTAACACACTCACTGACACACTGTGTATATCATGACCCACAGTCAGATACACCCTGTGAAGAGTAAAACACCCCCACTGTCCTCAGTAATATTAACACACTGACAGAGAACACAGATTAATATGAACACACTCACTGACACACTGTGTATACCATGACCCACAGTCAGGTACACCCTGCAAAAGTGTAAAACACCACCACTGTCCTCAGTAATATTAACACACTGACAGAGAACACAGATTAATATTAACACACTCATTGACACACTGTGTATATCATGACCCACAGTCAGATACACCCTGTGAAGTGTAAAACATCCCCACTGTCCTCAGTAATATTAACACACTGACAGAGAACACAGATTAATATTAACACACTCACTGACACACTGTGTATATCATGACCCACAGTTAGATACACCCTGTGAAGTGTAAAACACCCCCACTGTCCTCAGTAATATTAACACACTGACAGAGAACACAGATTAATATTAACACACTCACTGACACACTGTGTATATCATGACCCACAGTCAGATACACCCTGTGAAGTGTAAAACACCCCCACTGTCCTCAGGAATAGTAACACACTGACAGAGAACACAGATTAATATTAACGCTCTCACTGACACACTGTGTATATCATGACCCACAGTCAGATACACCCTGTGAAGTGTAAAACACCCCCACTGTCCTCAGGAATAGTAACACACTGACAGAGAACACAGATTAATATTAACGCTCTCACTGACACACTGTGTATATCATGACCCACAGTCAGATACACCCTGTGAAGTGTAAAACACCTCCACTGTCCTCAGTAATATTAACACACTGACAGAGAACACAGATTAATATTAACACACTCACTGACACACTGTGTATATCATGACCCACAGTCAGATACACCCTGTGAAGTGTAAAACACCCCCACTGTCCTCAGGAATAGTAACACACTGACAGAGAACACAGATTAATATTAACGCTCTCACTGACACACTGTGTATATCATGACCCACAGTCAGATACACCCTGTGAAGTGTAAAACACCCCCACTGTCCTCAGGAATAGTAACACACTGACAGAGAACACAGATTAATATTAACGCTCTCACTGACACACTGTGTATATCATGACCCACAGTCAGATACACCCTGTGAAGTGCAAAACACCCCCACTGTCCTCAGGAATATTAACACACTGACAGAGAACACAGATTAATATTAACACACTCACTGACACACTGTGTATATCATGACCCACAGTCAGATACACCCTGTGAAGTGTAAAACACCCCCACTGTCCTCAGTAATATTAACACACTGACAGAGAACACAGATTAATATTAACACACTCACTGACACACTGTGTACATCATGACTCACAGTCAGATACACCCTGTGAAGTGTAAAACATCCCCACTGTCCTCAGTAATATTAACACACTGACAGAGAACACAGATTAATATTAACAAACTCACTGACACACTGTGTATATCATGACTCACAGTCAGATACACCATGTGAAGTGTAAAACACCCCCACTGTCCTCAGTAATATTAACACACTGACAGAGAACACAGATTAATATTAACACACTCACTGACACACTGTGTACATCATGACTCACAGTCAGATACACCCTGTGAAGTGCAAAACACCCCCACTGTCCTCAGTAATATTAACACACTGACAGAGAACACAGATTAATATTAACACTCTCACTGACACACTGTGTATATCATGACCCACAGTCAGATACACCCTGTGAAGTGTAAAACACCCCCACTGTCCTCAGTAATATTAACACACTGACAGAGAACACAGATTAATATTAACACACTCACTGACACACTGTGTATATCATGACCCACAGTCAGATACACCCTGTGAAGTGTAAAACACCCCCACTGTCCTCAGTAATATTAACACACTGACAGAGAACACAGATTAATATGAACACACTCACTGACACACTGTGTATATCATGACCCACAGTCAGGTACACCCTGCAAAAGTGTAAAACACCACCACTGTCCTCAGTAATATTAACACACTGACAGAGAACACAGATTAATATTAACACACTCATTGACACACTGTGTATATCATGACCCACAGTCAGATACACCCTGTGAAGTGTAAAACATCCCCACTGTCCTCAGTAATATTAACACACTGACAGAGAACACAGATTAATATTAACACACTCACTGACACACTGTGTATATCATGACCCACAGTTAGATACACCCTGTGAAGTGTAAAACACCCCCACTGTCCTCAGTAATATTAACACACTGACAGAGAACACAGATTAATATTAACACACTCACTGACACACTGTGTATATCATGACCCACAGTCAGATACACCCTGTGAAGTGTAAAACACCCCCACTGTCCTCAGGAATAGTAACACACTGACAGAGAACACAGATTAATATTAACGCTCTCACTGACACACTGTGTATATCATGACCCACAGTCAGATACACCCTGTGAAGTGTAAAACACCCCCACTGTACTCAGGAATAGTAACACACTGACAGAGAACACAGATTAATATTAACGCTCTCACTGACACACTGTGTATATCATGACCCACAGTCAGATACACCCTGTGAAGTGCAAAACACCCCCACTGTCCTCAGGAATATTAACACACTGACAGAGAACACAGATTAATATTAACACACTCACTGACACACTGTGTATATCATGACCCACAGTCAGATACACCCTGTGAAGTGTAAAACACCCCCACTGTCCTCAGTAATATTAACACACTGACAGAGAACACAGATTAATATTAACACACTCACTGACACACTGTGTACATCATGACTCACAGTCAGATACACCCTGTGAAGTGTAAAACATCCCCACTCTCCTCAGTAATATTAACACACTGACAGAGAACACAGATTAATATTAACACACTCACTGACACACTGTGTATATCATGACTCACAGTCAGATACACCCTGTGAAGTGTAAAACACCCCCACTGTCCTCAGTAATATTAACACACTGACAGAGAACACAGATTAATATTAACACACTCACTGACACACTGTGTACATCATGACTCACAGTCAGATACACCCTGTGAAGTGCAAAACACCCCCACTGTCCTCAGTAATATTAACACACTGACAGAGAACACAGATTAATATTAACACTCTCACTGACACACTGTGTATATCATGACCCACAGTCAGATACACCCTGTGAAGTGTAAAACACCCCCACTGTCCTCAGTAATATTAACACACTGACAGAGAACACAGATTAATATTAACACACTCACTGACACACTGTGTATATCATGACCCACAGTCAGATACACCCGGTGAAGTGTAAAACACCCCCACTGTCCTCAGTAATATTAACACACTGACAGAGAACACAGATTAATATTAACACACTCACTGACACACTGTGTACATCATGACCCACAGTCAGATACACCCTGTGAAGTTTAAAACACCCCCACTGTCCTCAGGAATATTAACACACTGACAGAGAACACAGATTAATATTAACACACTCACTGACACACTCTGTATATCATGACCCACAGTCAGATACACCCTGTGAAGTGTAAAACACCCCCACTGTCCTCAGTAATATTAACACACTGACAGAGAACACAGATTAATATTAACACACTCACTGACACACTGTGTACATCATGACACACAGTCAGATACACCCTGTGAAGTGTAAAACACCCCCACTGTCCTCAGGAATATTAACACACTGACAGAGAACACAGATTAATATTAACACACTCACTGACACACTGTGTACATCATGACCCACAGTCAGATACACCCTGTGAAGTGTAAAACATCCCCACTGTCCTCAGTAATATTAACACACTGACAGAGAACACAGATTAATATTAACACACTCACTGACACACTGTGTACATCATGACCCACAGTCAGATACACCCTGTGAAGTGTAAAACACCCCCACTGTCCTCAGGAATATTAACACACTGACAGAGAACACAGATTAATATTAACACACTCACTGACACACTGTGTACATCATGATCCACAGTGAGATACACCCTGTGAAGTGTAAAACACCCCCACTGTCCTCAGTAATATTAACACACTGACAGAGAACACAGATTAATATTAACACACTCACTGACACACTGTGTATATCATGACCCACAGTCAGATACACCCTGTGAAGTGTAAAACACCCCCACTGTCCTCAGTAATATTAACACACTGACAGAGAACACAGATTAATATTAACACACTCACTGACACACTGTGTATATCATGACCCAGAGTCAGATACACCCTGAGAAGTGCAAAACACCCCCACAGTCCTCAGTAATATTAACACACTGACAGAGAACACAGATTAATATGAACACACTCACTGACACACTGTGTATATCATGACCCACAGTCAGATACACCCTGCAAAAGTGTAAAACACCCCCACTGTCCTCAGTAATATTAACACACTGACAGAGAGCACAGATTAATATTAACACATTCACTGACACACTGTGTATATCATGACCCACAGTCAGATACACCCTGTGAAGTGTAAAACATCCCCACTGTCCTCAGTAATATTAACACACTGACAGAGAACACAGATTAATATTAACACACTCACTGACACACTGTGTATATCATGACCCACAGTTAGATACACCCTGTGAAGTGTAAAACACCCCCACTGTCCTCAGGAATAGTAACACACTGACAGAGAACACAGATTAATATTAACGCTCTCACTGACACACTGTGTATATCATGATCCACAGTCAGATACACCCTGTGAAGTGTAAAACACCCCCACTGTCCTCAGGAATAGTAACACACTGACAGAGAACACAGATTAATATTAACGCTCTCACTGACACACTGTGTATATCATGACCCACAGTCAGATACACCCTGTGAAGTGCAAAACACCCCCACTGTCCTCAGGAATATTAACACACTGACAGAGAACACAGATTAATATTAACACACTCACTGACACACTGTGTATATCATGACCCACAGTCAGATACACCCTGTGAAGTGTAAAACACCCCCACTGTCCTCAGTAATATTAACACACTGACAGAGAACACAGATTAATATTAACACACTCACTGACACACTGTGTACATCATGACTCACAGTCAGATACACCCTGTGAAGTGTAAAACACCCCCACTGTCCTCAGTAATATTAACACACTGACAGAGAACACAGATTAATATTAACACACTCACTGACACACTGTGTACATCATGACTCACAGTCAGATACACCCTGTAAAGTGCAAAACACCCCCACTGTCCTCAGTAATATTAACACACTGACAGAGAACACAGATTAATATTAACACTCTCACTGACACACTGTGTATATCATGACCCACAGTCAGATACACCCTGTGAAGTGTAAAACACCCCCACTGTCCTCAGTAATATTAACACACTGACAGAGAACACAGATTAATATTAACACACTCACTGACACACTGTGTATATCATGACCCACAGTCAGATACACCCGGTGTAGTGTTAAACACCCCCACTGTCCTCAGTAATATTAACACACTGACAGAGAACACAGATTAATATTAACACACTCACTGACACACTGTGTACATCATGACCCACAGTCAGATACACCCTGTGAAGTGTAAAACACACCCACTGTCCTCAGGAATATTAACACACTGACAGAGAACACAGATTAATATTAACACACTCACTGACACACTCTGTATATCATGACCCACAGTCAGATACACCCTGTGAAGTGTAAAACACCCCCACTGTCCTCAGTAATATTAACACACTGACAGAGAACACAGATTAATATTAACACACTCACTGACACACTGTGTACATCATGACCCACAGTCAGATACACCCTGTGAAGTGTAAAACACCCCCACTGTCCTCAGGAATATTAACACACTGACAGAGAACACAGATTAATATTAACACACTCACTGACACACTGTGTACATCATGACCCACAGTCAGATACACCCTGTGAAGTGTAAAACACCCCCACTGTCCTCAGCAATATTAACACACTGACAGAGAACACAGATTAATATTAACACACTCACTGACACACTGTGTATATCATGACCCACAGTCAGATACACCCTGTGAAGTGTAAAACACCCCCACTGTCCTCAGGAATATTAACACACTGACAGAGAACACAGATTAATATTAACACACTCACTGACACACTGTGTACATCATGACCCACAGTCAGATACACCCTGTGAAGTGTAAAACACCCCCACTGTCCTCAGTAATATTAACACACTGACAGAGAACACAGATTAATATTAACACACTCACTGACACACTGTGTATATCATGACCCACAGTCAGATACACCCTGTGAAGTGTAAAACACCCCCACTGTCCTCAGTAATATTAACACACTGACAGAGAACACAGATTAATATTAACACACTCACTGACACACTGTGTATATCATGACCCAGAGTCAGATACACCCTGTGAAGTGTAAAACACCCCCACTGTCCTCAGTAATATTAACACACTGACAGAGAACACAGATTAATATGAACACACTCACTGACACACTGTGTATATCATGACCCACAGTCAGATACACCCTGCAAAAGTGTAAAACACCCCCACTGTCCTCAGGAATAGTAACACACTGACAGAGAACACAGATTAATATTAACGCTCTCACTGACACACTGTGTATATCATGACCCACAGTCAGATACACCCTGTGAAGTGTAAAACACCCCCACTGTCCTCAGGAATAGTAACACACTGACAGAGAACACAGATTAATATTAACGCTCTCACTGACACACTGTGTATATCATGACCCACAGTCAGATACACCCTGTGAAGTGCAAAACACCCCCACTGTCCTCAGGAATATTAACACACTGACAGAGAACACAGATTAATATTAACACACTCACTGACACACTGTGTATATCATGACCCACAGTCAGATACACCCTGTGAAGTGTAAAACACCCCCACTGTACTCAGGAATATTAACACACTGACAGAGAACACAGATTAATATTAACACACTCACTGACACACTGTGTACATCATGACTCACAGTCAGATACACCCTGTGAAGTGTAAAACATCCCCACTGTCCTCAGTAATATTAACACACTGACAGAGAACACAGATTAATATTAACACACTCACTGACACACTGTGTATATCATGACTCACAGTCAGATACACCCTGTGAAGTGTAAAGCACCCCCACTGTCCTCAGTAATATTAACACACTGACAGAGAACACAGATTAATATTAACACACTCAATGACACACTGTGTACATCATGACTCACAGTCAGATACACCCTGTGAAGTGCAAAACACCCCCACTGTCCTCAGTAATATTAACACACTGACAGAGAACACAGATTAATATTAACACATTCACTGACACACTGTGTATATCATGACCCACAGTTAGATGCACCCTGAGAAGTGTAAAACTCCCCCACTGTCCTCAGTAATATTAACACACTGACAGAGAACACAGATTAATATTAACACACTCACTGACACACTGTGTATATCATGACCCACAGTCAGATAAACCCTGTGAAGTGTAAAACACCCCCACTGTCCTCAGGAATATTAACACACTGACAGAGAACACAGATTAATATTAACACACTCACTGACACACTGTGTATACCATGACTCACAGTCAGATAAACCCTGTGAAGTGTAAAACACCCCCACTGTCCTCAGTAATATTAACACACTGACAGAGAACACAGATTAATATTAACACACTCACTGACACACTGTGTACATCATGACCCACAGTCAGATACACCCTGTGAAGGGTAAAACACCCCCACTGTCCTCAGGAATATTAACACAGTGACAGAGAACACTGATTAATATTAACACACTCACTGACACACTGTGTATATCATGACCCACAGTCAGATACACCCTCTGAAGTGTAAAACATTCCCACTGTCCTCAGGAATATTAACACACTGACAGAGAACACAGATTAATATTAACACACTCACTGACACACTGTGTATATCATGACCCACAGTCAGATACACCCTGTGAAGTGTAAAACACCCCCGCTGTCCTCAGTAATATTAACACACTGACAGAGAACACAGATTAATATTAACACACTCACTGACACACTGTGTACATCATGACTCACAGTCAGATACACCCTGTGAAGTGTAAAACATCCCCACTGTCCTCAGTAATATTAACACACTGACAGAGAACACAGATTAATATTAACACATTCACTAACACACTGTGTATATCATGACCCACAGTTAGATGCACCCTGTGAAGTGTAAAACACCCCCACTGTCCTCAGGAATATTAACACACTGACAGAGAACACAGATTAATATTAACACACTCACTGACACACTGTGTACATCAAGACCCACAGTCAGATACACCCTGTGAAGTGTAAAACACCATCACTGTCCTCAGTAATATTAACACACTGACAGAGAACACAGATTAATATTAACACACTCACTGACACACTGTGTATATCATGACCCACAGTCAGATACACCCTGTGAAGTGTAAAACACCCCCACTGTCCTCAGTAATATTAACACACTGACAGAGAACACAGATTAATATTAACACACTCACTGACACACTGTGTATATCATGACCCACAGTCAGATACACCCTGTGAAGTGTAAAACACTCCCACTGTCCTCAGTAATATTAACACACTGACAGAGAACACAGATTAATATTAACACACTCACTGACACACTGTGTATATCATGACCCACAGTCAGTAACACCCTGTGAAGTGTAAAACATCCCCCACTGTCCTCAGGAATATTAACACACTGACAGAGAACACAGATTAATATTAACACACTCACTGACACACTGTGTATATCATGACCCACAGCCAGATACACCCTGTGAAGTGTAAAACACCCCCACTGTCCTCAGCAATATTAACACACTGACAGAGAACACAGATTAATATTAACACACTCACTGACACACTGTGTATATCATGACCCACAGTCAGATACACCCTGTGAAGTGTAAAACACCCCCACTGTCCTCAGGAATATTAACACACTGACAGAGAACACAGATTAATATTAACACACTCACTGACACACTGTGTATATCATGACCCAGAGTCAGATATACCCGGTGAAGTGTAAAACACCCCCACTGTCCTCAGGAATATTAACACACTGACAGAGAACACAGATTAATATTAACACACTCACTGACACACTGTGTATATCATGACCCACAGTCAGATACACCCTGTGTAGTGTAAAACACCCCCACTGTCCTCAGGAATATTAACACACTGACAGAGAACACAGATTAATATTAACACACTCACTGACACACTGTGTATATCATGACCCACAGTCAGATACACCCTGTGAAGTGTAAAACACCCCCACTGTCCTCAGTAATATTAACACACTGACAGAGAACACAGATTAATAATAACACACTCACTGACACACTGTGTATATCATGACCCACAGTCAGATAAACCCTGTGAAGTGTAAAACACCCCCACTGTCCTCAGTAATATTAACACACTGACAGAGAACACAGATTAATATTAACACACTCACTGACACACTGTGTATATCATGACCCACAGTCAGATACACCCTGTGAAGTGTAAAACACCCCCACTGTCCTCAGGAATATTAACACACTGACAGAGAACACAGATTAATATTAACACACTCACTGACACACTGTGTATATCATGACCCACAGTCAGATGCACCCTGTGAAGTGTAAAACACCCCCACTGTCCTCAGGTATATTAACACACTGACAGAGAACACAGATTAATATTAACACACTCACTGACACACTGTGTATATCATGACCCACAGTCAGATACACACTGTGAAGTGTAAAACATCCCCACTGTCCTCAGTAATATTAACACACTGACAGAGTACACAGATTAATATTAACACACTCACTGACACACTGTGTATATCATGACCCAAAGTCAGATACACCCTGTGAAGTGTAAAACATCCCCACTGTCCTCAAGGAATATTAACACACTGACAGTGAACACAGATTAACATTAACACACTCACTGACACACTGTGTATATCATGACCCACAGTCAGATACACCCTGTGAAGTGTAAAACACCCCCACTGTCCTCAGGAATATTAACACACTGACAGAGAACACAGATTAATATTAACACACTCACTGACACACTGTGTATATCATGACCCACAGTCAGATACACCCTGTGAAGTGTAAAACACCCCCACTGTCCTCAGTAATATTAACACACTGACAGAGAACACAGATTAATATTAACACACTCACTGACACACTGTGTATATCATGACCCACAGTCAGATAAACCCTGTGAAGTGTAAAACACCCCCGCTGTCCTCAGGAATATTAGCACACTGACAGAGTACACAGCTTAATATTAACACATTCACTGACACACTGTGTATATCATGACCCACAGTCAGATAAACCCAGTGAAGTGTAAAACACCCCCTCTGTCCTCAGGAATATTAACACACTGACAGAGAACACAGATTAATATTAACACACTCACTGACACACTGTGTATATCATGACCCACAGTCAGATACACCCTGTGAAGTGTAAAACACCCCCACTGTCCTCAGTAATATTAACACACTGACAGAGAACACAGATTAATATTAACACACTCACTGACACACTGTGTACATCATGACCCACAGTCAGATACACCCTGTGAAGTGTAAAACATTCCCACTGTCCTCAGTAATATTAACACACTGACAGAGAACACAGATTAATATTAACACACTCACTGACACACTGTGTATATCATGACCCACAGTCAGATACACCCTGTGAAGTGTAAAACACCCCCACTGTCCTCAGGAATATTAACACACTGACAGAGAACACAGATTAATATTAACACACTCACTGACACACTGTGTATATCATGACCCACAGTCAGATACACCCTGTGAAGTGTAAAACACCCCCACTGTCCTCAGTAATATTAACACACTGACAGAGAACACAGATTAATATTAACACACTCACTGACACACTGTGTACATCATGACCCACAGTCAGATACACCCTGTGAAGTGTAAAACATCCCCACTGTCCTCAGGAATATTAACACACTGACAGAGAACACAGATTAATATTAACACACTCACTGACACACTGTGTATATCATGACCCACAGTCAGATACACCCTGTGAAGTGTAAAACACCCCCACTGTCCTCAGGAATATTAACACACTGACAGAGTACACAGATTAATATTAACACATTCACTGACACACTGTGTATATCATGACCCACCGTCAGATAAACCCAGTGAAGTGTAAAACACCCCCTCTGTCCTCAGGAATATTAACACACTGACAGAGAACACAGATTAATATTAACACACTCACTGACACACTGTGTATATCATGACCCACAGTCACATACACCCTGTGAAGTGTAAAACATTCCCACTGTCCTCAGTAATATTAACACACTGACAGAGAACACAGATTAATATTAACACACTCACTGACACACTGTGGACATCATGACCCACAGTCAGATAAAGCCTGTGAAGTGTAAAACACCCCCACTGTCCTCAGGAATATTAACACACTGACAGAGAACACAGATTAATATTAACACACTCACTGACACACTGTGTACATCATGACCCACAGTCAGATACACCCTGTGAAGTGTAAAACACCCCCACTGTCCTCAGTAATATTAACACACTGACAGAGAACACAGATTAATATTAACACACTCACTGACACACTGTGTATATCATGACCCACAGTCAGATAAACCCCGTGAAGTGTAAAACACCCCCACTGTCCTCAGTAATATTAACACACTGACAGAGAACACAGATTAATATTAACACACTCACTGACACACTGTGTATATCATGACTCACAGTCAGATACACCCTGTGAAGTGTAAAACACCCCCACTGTCCTCAGTAATATTAACACACTGACAGAGAACACAGATTAATATTAACACACTCACTGACACACTGTGTATATCATGACCCACAGTCAGATACACCCTGTGAAGTGTAAAACACCCCCACTGTCCTCAGTAATATTAACACACTGACAGAGAACACAGATTAATATTAACACACTCACTGACACACTGTGTATATCATGACCCACAGTCAGATACACCCTGTGAAGTGTAAAACACCCCCACTGTCCTCAGTAATATTAACACACTGACAGAGAACACAGATTAATATTAACACACTCACTGACACACTGTGTACATCATGACCCACAGTCAGATACATCCTGTGAAGTGTAAAACATCCCCACTGTCCTCAGGAATATTAACACACTGACAGAGAACACAGATTAATATTAACACACTCACTGACACACTGTGTATATCATGACCCACAGTCAGATACACCCTGTGAAGTGTAAAACACCCCCACTGTCCTCAGGAATATTAACACACTGACAGAGTACACAGATTAATATTAACACATTCACTGACACACTGTGTATATCATGACCCACAGTCAGATAAACCCAGTGAAGTGTAAAACACCCCCTCTGTCCTCAGGAATATTAACACACTGACAGAGAACACAGATTAATATTAACACACTCACTGACACACTGTGTATATCATGACCCACAGTCAGATACACCCTGTGAAGTGTAAAACACCCCCACTGTCCTCAGGAATATTAACACACTGACAGAGAACACAGATTAATATTAACACACTCACTGACACACTGTGTATATCATGACCCACAGTCAGATACACCCTGTGAAGTGTAAAACACCCCCACTGTCCTCAGTAATATTAACACACTGACAGAGAACACAGATTAATATTAACACACTCACTGACACACTGTGTACATCATGACCCACAGTCAGATACACCCTGTGAAGTGTAAAACATCCCCACTGTCCTCAGGAATATTAACACACTGACAGAGAACACAGATTAATATTAACACACTCACTGACACACTGTGTATATCATGACCCACAGTCAGATACACCCTGTGAAGTGTAAAACACCCCCACTGTCCTCAGGAATATTAACACACTGACAGAGTACACAGATTAATATTAACACATTCACTGACACACTGTGTATATCATGACCCACAGTCAGATAAACCCAGTGAAGTGTAAAACACCCCCTCTGTCCTCAGGAATATTAACACACTGACAGAGAACACAGATTAATATTAACACACTCACTGACACACTGTGTATATCATGACCCACAGTCACATACACCCTGTGAAGTGTAAAACATTCCCACTGTCCTCAGTAATATTAACACACTGACAGAGAACACAGATTAATATTAACACACTCACTGACACACTGTGGACATCATGACCCACAGTCAGATAAAGCCTGTGAAGTGTAAAACACCCCCACTGTCCTCAGGAATATTAACACACTGACAGAGAACACAGATTAATATTAACACACTCACTGACACACTGTGTACATCATGACCCACAGTCAGATACACCCTGTGAAGTGTAAAACACCCCCACTGTCCTCAGTAATATTAACACACTGACAGAGAACACAGATTAATATTAACACACTCACTGACACACTGTGTATATCATGACCCACAGTCAGATAAACCCTGTGAAGTGTAAAACACCCCCACTGTCCTCAGTAATATTAACACACTGACAGAGAACACAGATTAATATTAACACACTCACTGACACACTGTGTATATCATGACTCACAGTCAGATACACCCTGTGAAGTGTAAAACGCCCCCACTGTCCTCAGTAATATTAACACACTGACAGAGAACACAGATTAATATTAACACACTCACTGACACACTGTGTATATCATGACCCACAGTCAGATACACCCTGTGAAGTGTAAAACACCCCCACTGTCCTCAGTAATATTAACACACTGACAGAGAACACAGATTAATATTAACACACTCACTGACACACTGTGTATATCATGACCCACAGCCAGATACACCCTGTGAAGTGTAAAACACCCCCACTGTCCTCAGTAATATTAACACACTGACAGAGAACACAGATTAATATTAACACACTCACTGACACACTGTGTACATCATGACCCACAGTCAGATACACCCTGTGAAGTGTAAAACATTCCCACTGTCCTCAGTAATATTAACACACTGACAGAGAACACAGATTAATATTAACACACTCACTGACACACTGTGTATATCATGACCCACAGTCAGATACACCCTGTGAAGTGTAAAACACCCCCACTGTCCTCAGGAATATTAACACACTGACAGAGAACACAGATTAATATTAACACACTCACTGACACACTGTGTATATCATGACCCACAGTCAGATACACCCTGTGAAGTGTAAAACACCCCCACTGTCCTCAGTAATATTAACACACTGACAGAGAACACAGATTAATATTAACACACTCACTGACACACTGTGTACATCATGACCCACAGTCAGATACATCCTGTGAAGTGTAAAACATCCCCACTGTCCTCAGGAATATTAACACACTGACAGAGAACACAGATTAATATTAACACACTCACTGACACACTGTGTATATCATGACTCACAGTCAGATACACCCTGTGAAGTGTAAAACACCCCCACTGTCCTCAGTAATATTAACACACTGACAGAGAACACAGATTAATATTAACACACTCACTGACACACTGTGTACATCATGACCCACAGTCAGATACACCCTGTGAAGTGTAAAACTTCCCCACTGTCCTCAGGAATATTAACACACTGACAGAGAACACAGATTAATATTAACACACTCACTGACACACTGTGTATATCATGACCCACAGTCAGATACACCCTGTGAAGTGTAAAACACCCCCACTGTCCTCAGGAATATTAACACACTGACAGAGTACACAGATTAATATTAACACATTCACTGACACACTGTGTATATCATGACCCACAGTCAGATAAACCCAGTGAAGTGTAAAACACCCCCTCTGTCCTCAGGAATATTAACACACTGACAGAGAACACAGATTAATATTAACACACTCACTGACACACTGTGTATATCATGACCCACAGTCACATACACCCTGTGAAGTGTAAAACATTCCCACTGTCCTCAGTAATATTAACACACTGACAGAGAACACAGATTAATATTAACACACTCACTGACACACTGTGGACATCATGACCCACAGTCAGATAAAGCCTGTGAAGTGTAAAACACCCCCACTGTCCTCAGGAATATTAACACACTGACAGAGAACACAGATTAATATTAACACACTCACTGACACACTGTGTACATCATGACCCACAGTCAGATACACCCTGTGAAGTGTAAAACACCCCCACTGTCCTCAGTAATATTAACACACTGACAGAGAACACAGATTAATATTAACACACTCACTGACACACTGTGTATATCATGACCCACAGTCAGATAAACCCTGTGAAGTGTAAAACACCCCCACTGTCCTCAGTAATATTAACACACTGACAGAGAACACAGATTAATATTAACACACTCACTGACACACTGTGTATATCATGACTCACAGTCAGATACACCCTGTGAAGTGTAAAACACCCCCACTGTCCTCAGTAATATTAACACACTGACAGAGAACACAGATTAATATTAACACACTCACTGACACACTGTGTATATCATGACCCACAGTCAGATACACCCTGTGAAGTGTAAAACACCCCCACTGTCCTCAGTAATATTAACACACTGACAGAGAACACAGATTAATATTAACACACTCACTGACACACTGTGTATATCATGACCCACAGTCAGATACACCCTGTGAAGTGTAAAACACCCCCACTGTCCTCAGTAATATTAACACACTGACAGAGAACACAGATTAATATTAACACACTCACTGACACACTGTGTACATCATGACCCACAGTCAGATACACCCTGTGAAGTGTAAAACATTCCCACTGTCCTCAGTAATATTAACACACTGACAGAGAACACAGATTAATATTAACACACTCACTGACACACTGTGTATATCATGACCCACAGTCAGATACACCCTGTGAAGTGTAAAACACCCCCACTGTCCTCAGGAATATTAACACACTGACAGAGAACACAGATTAATATTAACACACTCACTGACACACTGTGTATATCATGACCCACAGTCAGATACACCCTGTGAAGTGTAAAACACCCCCACTGTCCTCAGTAATATTAACACACTGACAGAGAACACAGATTAATATTAACACACTCACTGACACACTGTGTACATCATGACCCACAGTCAGATACATCCTGTGAAGTGTAAAACATCCCCACTGTCCTCAGGAATATTAACACACTGACAGAGAACACAGATTAATATTAACACACTCACTGACACACTGTGTATATCATGACCCACAGTCAGATACACCCTGTGAAGTGTAAAACACCCCCACTGTCCTCAGGAATATTAACACACTGACAGAGTACACAGATTAATATTAACACATTCACTGACACACTGTGTATATCATGACCCACAGTCAGATAAACCCAGTGAAGTGTAAAACACCCCCTCTGTCCTCAGGAATATTAACACACTGACAGAGAACACAGATTAATATTAACACACTCACTGACACACTGTGTATATCATGACCCACAGTCAGATACACCCTGTGAAGTGTAAAACATTCCCACTGTCCTCAGTAATATCAACACACTGACAGAGAACACAGATTAATATTAACACACTCACTGACACACTGTGTACATCATGACCCACAGTCAGATAAAGCCTGTGAAGTGTAAAACACCCCCACTGTCCTCAGGAATATTAACACACTGACAGAGAACACAGATTAATATTAAGACACTCACTGACACACTGTGTATATCATGACCCACAGTCAGATACACCCTGTGAAGTGTAAAACATCCCCACTGTCCTCAGGAATATTAACACACTGACAGAGAACACAGATTAATATTAACACACTCAATGACACACTGTGTATATCATGACCCACAGTCAGATACACCCTGTGAAGTGTAAAACACCCCCACTGTCCTCAGTAATATTAAGACACTGACAGAGTACACAGATTAATATTAACACTCTCACTGACACACTGTGTATATCATGACTCACAGTCAGATACACCCTGTGAAGTGTAAAACACCCCACTGTCCTCAGGAATATTAACACACTGACAGAGAACACAGATTAATATTAACACACTCACTGACACACTGTGTACATCATGACCCACAGTCAGATACACCCTGTGATTTGTAAAACACCCTCACTGCCCTCAGTAATATTAACACACTGACAGAGAACACAGATTAATATTAACACACTCACTGACACACTGTGTATATCATGACCCACAGTCAGATACACCCTGTGAAGTGTAAAACAACCCCACTGTCCTCAATAATATTAACACACTGACAGAGTACACAGATTAATATTAACACACTCACTGACACACTGTGTATATCATGACCCACAGTCAGATACACCCTGTGAAGTGTAAAACACCCCCAATGTCCTCAGTAATATTAACACACTGACAGAGAACACAGATTAATATTAACACACTCACTGACACACTGTGTACATCATGACCCACAGTCAGATACACCCTGTGAAGTGTAAAACACCCCCACTGTCCTCAGTAATATTAACACACTGACAGAGAACACAGATTAATATTAACACACTCACTGACACACTGTGTACATCATGACCCACAGTCAGATACACCCTGTGAAGTGTAAAACACCCCCACTGTCCTCAGTAATATTAACACACTGACAGAGTACACAGATTAATATTAACACACTCACTGACACACTGTGTACATCATGACCCACAGTCAGATACACCCTGTGAAGTGTAAAACACCCCCACTGTCCTCAGTAATATTAACACACTGACAGAGTACACAGATTAATATTAACACACTCACTGACACACTGTGTATATCATGACCCACAGTCAGATACACCCTGTGAAGTGTAAAACACCCCCACTGTCCTCAGTAATATTAACACACTGACAGAGAACACAGATTAATATTAACACACTCACTGACACACTGTGTATATCATGACCCACAGTCAGATAAACCCTGTGAAGTGTAAAACACCCCCACTGTCCTCAGTAATATTAACACACTGACAGAGAACACAGATTAATATTAACACACTCACTGACACACTGTGTATATCATGACCCACAGTCAGATACACCCTGTGAAGTGTAAAACACCCCACTGTCCTCAGTAATATTAACACACTGACAGAGAACACAGATTAATATTAACACACTCACTGACACACTGTGTATATCATGACCCACAGTCAGATACACCCTGTGAAGTGTAAAACATTCCCACTGTCCTCAGCAATATTAACACACTGACAGAGAACACAGATTAATATTAACACACTCAATGACACACTGTGTATATCATGACCCACAGTCAGATACACCCTGTGAAGTGTAAAACAACCCCACTGTCCTCAATAATATTAACACACTGACAGAGTACACAGATTAATATTAACACACTCACTGACACACTGTGTATATCATGACCCACAGTCAGATACACCCTGTGAAGTGTAAAACACCCCCACTGTCCTCAGTAATATTAACACACTGACAGAGAACACAGATTAATATTAACACACTCACTGACACACTGTGTACATCATGACCCACAGTCAGATACACCCTGTGAAGTGTAAAACACCCCCACTGTCCTCAGTAATATTAACACACTGACAGAGAACACAGATTAATATTAACACACTCACTGACACACTGTGTACATCATGACCCACAGTCAGATACACCCTGTGAAGTGTAAAACACCCCCACTGTCCTCAGTAATATTAACACACTGACAGAGTACACAGATTAATATTAACACACTCACTGACACACTGTGTACATCATGACCCACAGTCAGATACACCCTGTGAAGTGTAAAACACCCCCACTGTCCTCAGTAATATTAACACACTGACAGAGTACACAGATTAATATTAACACACTCACTGACACACTGTGTATATCATGACCCACAGTCAGATACACCCTGTGAAGTGTAAAACACCCCCACTGTCCTCAGTAATATTAACACACTGACAGAGAACACAGATTAATATTAACACACTCACTGACACACTGTGTATATCATGACCCACAGTCAGATAAACCCTGTGAAGTGTAAAACACCCCCACTGTCCTCAGTAATATTAACACACTGACAGAGAACACAGATTAATATTAACACACTCACTGACACACTGTGTATATCATTACCCACAGTCAGATACACCCTGTGAAGTGTAAAACACCCCACTGTCCTCAGTAATATTAACACACTGACAGAGAACACAGATTAATATTAACACACTCACTGACACACTGTGTATATCATGACCCACAGTCAGATAAACCCTGTGAAGTGTAAAACACCCCCACTGTCCTCAGGAATATTAACACACTGACAGAGAACACAGATTAATATTAACACACTCACTGACACACTGTGTATATCATGACCCACAGTCAGATACACCCTGTGAAGTGTAAAACACCCCACTGTCCTCAGTAATATTAACACACTGACAGAGAACACAGATTAATATTAACACACTCACTGACACACTGTGTATATCATGACCCACAGTCAGATACACCCTGTGAAGTGTAAAACATTCCCACCGTCCTCAGCAATATTAACACACTGACAGAGAACACAGATTAATATTAACACACTCACTGACACACTGTGTATATCATGACCCACAGTCAGATAAACCCTGTGAAGTGTAAAACACCCCCACTGTCCTCAGTAATATTAACACACTGACAGAGAACACAGATTAATATTAACACACTCACTGACACACTGTGTATATCATGACCCACAGTCAGATACACTCTGTGAAGTGTAAAACACCCCACTGCCCTCAGTAATATTAACACACTGACAGAGAACACAGATTAATATTAACACACTCACTGACACACTGTGTATATCATGACCCACAGTCAGATACACCCTGTGAAGTGTAAAACACCCCACTGTCCTCAGTAATATTAACACACTGACAGAGAACACAGATTAATATTAACACACTCACTGACACACTGTGTATATCATGACCACAGTCAGATACACCCTGTGAAGTGTAAAACATTCCCACTGTCCTCAGCAATATTAACACACTGACAGAGAACACAGATTAATATTAACACACTCACTGGCACACTGTGTATATCATGACCCACAGTCAGATAAACCCTGTGAAGTGTAAAACACCCCCACTGTCCTCAGTAATATTAACACACTGACAGAGAACACAGATTAATATTAACACACTCACTGACACACTGTGTATATCATGACCCACAGTCAGATACACTCTGTGAAGTGTAAAACACCCCACTGCCCTCAGTAATATTAACACACTGACAGAGAACACAGATTAATATTAACACACTCACTGACACACTGTGTATATCATGACCCACAGTCAGATACACCCTGTGAAGTGTAAAACACCCCACTGTCCTCAGTAATATTAACACACTGACAGAGAACACAGATTAATATTAACACACTCACTGACACACTGTGTATATCATGACCCACAGTCAGATACACCCTGTGAAGTGTAAAACATTCCCACTGTCCTCAGCAATATTAACACACTGACAGAGAACACAGATTAATATTAACACACTCACTGACACACTGTGTATATCATGACCCACAGTCAGATAAACCCTGTGAAGTGTAAAACACCCCCACTGTCCTCAGTAATATTAACACACTGACAGAGAACACAGATTAATATTAACACACTCACTGACACACTGTGTATATCATGACCCACAGTCAGATACACCCTGTGAAGTGTAAAACACCCCCACTGTCCTCAGTAATATTAATACACTGACAGAGTACACAGATTAATATTAACACACTCACTGACACACTGTGTATATCATGACCCACAGTCAGATACACCCTGTGAAGTGTAAAACACCCCCACTGTCCTCAGTAATATTAACACACTGACAGAGAACACAGATTAATATTAACACACTCACTGACACACTGTGTACATCATGACCCACAGTCAGATACACCCTGTGAAGTGTAAAACACCCCCACTGTCCTCATTAATATTAACACACTGACAGAGAACACAGATTAATATTAACACACTCACTGACACACTGTGTACATCATGACCCACAGTCAGATACACCCTGTGAAGTGTAAAACACCCCCACTGTCCTCAGTAATATTAACACACTGACAGAGAACACAGATTAATATTAACACACTCACTGACACACTGTGTATATCATGACCCACAGTCAGATACACCCTGTGAAGTGTAAAACACCCCCACTGTCCTCAGTAATATTAACACACTGACAGAGAACACAGATTAATATTAACACACTCACTGACACACTGTGTATATCATGACCCACAGTCAGATAAACCCTGTGAAGTGTAAAACACCCCCACTGTCCTCAGTAATATTAACACACTGACAGAGAACACAGATTAATATTAACACACTCACTGACACACTGTGTATATCATGACCCACAGTCAGATACACTCTGTGAAGTGTAAAACACCCCACTGCCCTCAGTAATATTAACACACTGACAGAGAACACAGATTAATATTAACACACTCACTGACACACTGTGTATATCATGACCCACAGTCAGATACACCCTGTGAAGTGTTAAACACCCCACTGTCCTCAGTAATATTAACACACTGACAGAGAACACAGATTAATATTAACACACTCACTGACACACTGTGTATATCATGACCCACAGTCAGATACACCCTGTGAAGTGTAAAACATTCCCACTGTCCTCAGCAATATTAACACACTGACAGAGAACACAGATTAATATTAACACACTCACTGACACACTGTGTATATCATGACCCACAGTCAGATAAACCCTGTGAAGTGTAAAACACCCCCACTGTCCTCAGTAATATTAACACACTGACAGAGAACACAGATTAATATTAACACACTCACTGACACACTGTGTACATCATGACCCACAGTCAGATACACCCTGTGAAGTGTAAAACACCCCCACTGTCCTCAGTAATATTAACACACTGACAGAGAACACAGATTAATATTAACACACTCACTGACACACTGTGTATATCATGACCCACAGTCAGATACACCCTGTGAAGTGTAAAACACCCCCACTGTCCTCAGCAATATTAACACACTGACAGAGAACACAGATTAATATTAACACACTCACTGACACACTGTGTACGTCATGACCCACAGTCAGATACACCCTGTGAAGTGTAAAACACCCCCACTGTCCTCAGTAATATTAACACACTGACAGAGAACACAGATTAATATTAACACACTCACTGACACACTGTGTATGTCATGACCCACAGTCAGATACACCCTGTGAAGTGTAAAACACCCCCACTGTCCTCAGGAATATTAACACACTGACAGAGAACACAGATTAATATTAACACACTCACTGACACACTGTGTATATCATGACCCACAGTCAGATACACCCTGTGAAGTGTAAAACACCCCCACTGTCCTCAGGAATATTAACACACTGACAGAGAACACAGATTAATATTAACACACTCACTGACACACTGTGTACATCATGACCCACAGTCAGATACACCCTGTGAAGTGTAAAACACCCCCACTGTCCTCAGGAATATTAACACACTGACAGAGAACACAGATTAATATTAACACACTCACTGACACACTGTGTACATCATGACTCACAGTCAGATACACCCTGTGAAGTGTAAAACACCCCCACTGTCCTCAGTAATATTAACACACTGACAGAGAACACAGATTAATATGAACACACTCACTGACACACTGTGTATATCATGCCCCACAGTCAGATACACCCTGTGAAGTGTAAAACACCCCCACTGTCCTCAGTAATATTAACACACTGACAGTGAACACAGATTAATATTAACACACTCACTGACACACTGTGTACATCATGACCCACAGTCAGATACACCCTGTGAAGTGTAAAACATTCCCACTGTCCTCAGTAATATTAACACACTGACAGAGAACACAGATTAATATTAACACACTCACTGACACACTGTGTATATCATGAACCACAGTCAGATACACCCTGTGAAGTGTAAAACACCCCCACTGTCCTCAGAAATATTAACACACTGACAGAGAACACAGATTAATATTAACACACTCACTGACACACTGTGTACATCATGACCCACAGTCAGATACACCCTGTGAAGTGTAAAACACCCCCACTGTCCTCAGTAATATTAACACACTGACAGAGAACACAGATTAATATTAACACACTCACTGACACATTGTGTACATCATGACCCACAGTCAGATACACCCTGTGAAGTGTAAAACATCCCCACTGTCCTCAGGAATATTAACACACTGACAGAGAACACAGATTAATATTAACACACTCACTGACACACTGTGTATATCATGACCCACAGTCAGATGCACCCTGTGAAGTGTAAAACACCCCCACTGTCCTCAGGTATATTAACACACTGACAGAGAACACAGATTAATATTAACACACTCACTGACACACTGTGTATATCATGACCCACTGTCAGATAAAGCCTGTGAAGTGTAAAACACCCCCACTGTCCTCAGGAATATTCACACACTGACAGAGAACACAGATTAATATTAACACACTCACTGACACACTGTGTACATCATGACCCACAGTCAGATACACCCTGTGAAGTGTAAAACATCCCCACTGTCCTCAGGAATATTAACACACTGACAGAGAACACAGATTAATATTAACACACTCACTGACACACTGTGTATATCATGACCCACAGTCAGATACACCCTGTGAAGTGTAAAACACCCCACTGTCCTCAGTAATTTTAACACACTGACAGAGAACACAGATTAATATTAACACACTCACTGACACACTGTGTACATCATGACCCACAGTCAGATACACCCTGTGAAGTGTAAAACACCCCCACTGTCCTCACTAATATTAACACACTGACAGAGTACACAGATTAATATTAACACTCTCACTGACACACTGTGTATATCATGACTCACAGTCAGATACACCCTGTGAAGTGTAAAACACCCCACTGTCCTCAGGAATATTAACACACTGACAGAGAACACAGATTAATATTAACACACTCACTGATACACTGTGTACATCATGACCCACAGTCAGATACACCCTGTGAAGTGTAAAACACCCCCACTGCCCTCAGTAATATTAACACACTGACAGAGAACACAGATTAATATTAACACACTCACTGACACACTGTGTATATCATGACCCACAGTCAGATACACCCTGTGAAGTGTAAAACACCCCCACTGTCCTCAGTAATATTAACACACTGACAGAGAACACAGAGTAATATTAACACACTCACTGACACACTGTGTACATCATGACCCACAGTCAGATACACCCTGTGAAGTGTAAAACACCCCCACTGTCCTCAGTAATATTAACACACTGACAGAGTACACAGATTAATATTAACACACTCACTGACACACTGTGTATATCATGACCCACAGTCAGATAAACCCTGTGAAGTGTAAAACACCCCCACGGTCCTCAGTAATATTAACACACTGACAGAGAACACAGATTAATATTAACACACTCACTGACACACTGTGTATATCATGACCCACAGTCAGATAAACCCTGTGAAGTGTAAAACACCCCCACTGTCCTCAGTAATATTAACACACTGACAGAGAACACAGATTAATATTAACACACTCACTGACACACTGTGTATATCATGACGCACAGTCAGATACACTCTGTGAAGTGTAAAACACCCCACTGTCCTCAGTAATATTAACACACTGACAGAGAACACAGATTAATATTAACACACTCACTGACACACTGTGTATATCATGACCCACAGTCAGATGCACCCTGTGAAGTGTAAAACACCCCCACTGTCCTCAGGTATATTAACACACTGACAGAGAACACAGATTAATATTAACACACTCACTGACACACTGTGTATATCATGACCCACAGTCAGATACACCCTGTGAAGTGTAAAACACCCCCACTGTCCTCAGGAATATTAACACACTGACAGAGTACACAGATTAATATTAACACATTCACTGACACACTGTGTATATCATGACCCACAGTCAGATAAACCCAGTGAAGTGTAAAACACCCCCTCTGTCCTCAGGAATATTAACACACTGACAGAGAACACAGATTAATATTAACACACTCACTGACACACTGTGTATATCATGACCCACAGTCAGATACACCCTGTGAAGTGTAAAACATTCCCACTGTCCTCAGTAATATTAACACACTGACAGAGAACACAGATTAATATTAACACACTCACTGACACACTGTGTACATCATGACCCACAGTCAGATAAAGCCTGTGAAGTGTAAAACACCCCCACTGTCCTCAGGAATATTCACACACTGACAGAGAACACAGATTAATATTAACACACTCACTGACACACTGTGTACATCATGACCCACAGTCAGATACACCCTGTGAAGTGTAAAACATCCCCACTGTCCTCAGGAATATTAACACACTGACAGAGAACACAGATTAATATTAACACACTCACTGACACACTGTGTATATCATGACCCACAGTCAGATACACCCTGTGAAGTGTAAAACACCCCACTGTCCTCAGTAATTTAAACACACTGACAGAGAACACAGATTAATATTAACACACTCACTGACACACTGTGTACATCATGACCCACAGTCAGATACACCCTGTGAAGTGTAAAACACCCCCACTGTCCTCAGTAATATTAACACACTGACAGAGTACACAGATTAATATTAACACTCTCACTGACACACTGTGTATATCATGACTCACAGTCAGATACACCCTGTGAAGTGTAAAACACCCCACTGTCCTCAGGAATATTAACACACTGACAGAGAACACAGATTAATATTAACACACTCACTGACACACTGTGTACATCATGACCCACAGTCAGATACACCCTGTGAAGTGTAAAACACCCCCACTGCCCTCAGTAATATTAACACACTGAGAGAGAACACAGATTAATATTAACACACTCACTGACACACTGTGTATATCATGACCCACAGTCAGATACACCCTGTGAAGTGTAAAACACCCCCACTGTCCTCAGTAATATTAACACACTGACAGAGAACACAGATTAATATTAACACACTCACTGACACACTGTGTACATCATGACCCACAGTCAGATACACCCTGTGAAGTGTAAAACACCCCCACTGTCCTCAGTAATATTAACACACTGACAGAGTACACAGATTAATATTAACACACTCACTGACACACTGTGTATATCATGACCCACAGTCAGATAAACCCTGTGAAGTGTAAAACACCCCCACTGTCCTCAGTAATATTAACACACTGACAGAGAACACAGATTAATATTAACACACTCACTGACACACTGTGTATATCATGACCCACAGTCAGATACACTCTGTGAAGTGTAAAACACCCCACTGCCCTCAGTAATATTAACACACTGACAGAGAACACAGATTAATATTAACACACTCACTGACACACTGTGTATATCATGACCCACAGTCAGATACACCCTGTGAAGTGTAAAACACCCCACTGTCCTCAGTAATATTAACACACTGACAGAGAACACAGATTAATATTAACACACTCACTGACACACTGTGTATATCATGACCCACAGTCAGATACACCCTGTGAAGTGTAAAACATTCCCACTGTCCTCAGCAATATTAACACACTGACAGAGAACACAGATTAATATTAACACACTCACTGACACACTGTGTATATCATGACCCACAGTCAGATAAACCCTGTGAAGTGTAAAACACCCCCACTGTCCTCAGTAATATTAACACACCGACAGAGAACACAGATTAATATTAACACACTCACTGACACACTGTGTACATCATGACCCACAGTCAGATACACCCTGTGAAGTGTAAAACACCCCCACTGCCCTCAGTAATATTAACACACTGACAGAGAACACAGATTAATATTAACACACTCACTGACACACTGTGTATATCATGACCCACAGTCAGATACACCCTGTGAAGTGTAAAACACCCCCACTGTCCTCAGCAATATTAACACACTGACAGAGAACACAGATTAATATTAACACACTCACTGACACACTGTGTACGTCATGACCCACAGTCAGATACACCCTGTGAAGTGTAAAACACCCCCACTGTCCTCAGTAATATTAACACACTGACAGAGAACACAGATTAATATTAACACACTCACTGACACACTGTGCATGTCATGACCCACAGTCAGATACACCCTGTGAAGTGTAAAACACCCCCACTGTCCTCAGGAATATTAACACACTGACAGAGAACACAGATTAATATTAACACACTCACTGACACACTGTGTATATCATGACCCACAGTCAGATACACCCTGTGAAGTGTAAAACACCCCCACTGTCCTCAGTAATATTAACACTCTGACAGAGAACACAGATTAATATTAACACACTCACTGACACACTGTGTACATCATGACTCACAGTCAGATACACCCTGTGAAGTGTAAAACACCCCCACTGTCCTCAGGAATATTAACACACTGACAGAGAACACAGATTAATATTAACACACTCACTGACACACTGTGTATATCATGACCCACTGTCAGATACACCCTGTGAAGTGTAAAACATCCCCACTGTCCTCAGGAATATTAACACACTGACAGAGAACACAGATTAATATTAACACACTCACTGACAAACTGTGTATATCATGACTCACAGTCAGATAAACCCTGTGAAGTGTAAAACACCCCCACTGTCCTCAGTAATATTAACACACTGACAGAGAACACAGATTAATATTAACACACTCACTGACACACTGTGTATATCATGACCCACAGTCAGATACACCCTGTGAAGTGTAAAACATCCCCACTGTCCTCAGTAATATTAACACACTGACAGAGAAAACAGATTAATATTAACACACTCACTGACACACTGTGGACATCATGACCCACAGTCAGATACACCCGGTGAAGTGTAAAACACCCCCACTGTCCTCAGTAATATTAACACACTGACAGAGAACACAGATTAATATTAACACACTCACTGACACACTGTGTACATCATGACCCACAGTCAGATACACCCTGTGAAGTGTAAAACACCCCCACTGTCCTCAGGAATATTAACACACTGACAGAGAACACAGATTAATATTAACACACTCACTGACACACTGTGTACATCATGACCCACAGTCAGATACACCCTGTGAAGTGTAAAACACCCCCACTGTCCTCAGGAATATTAACACACTGACAGAGAACACAGATTAATATTAACACACTCACTGACACACTGTGTACATCATGACCCACAGTCAGATACACACTGTGAAGTGTAAAACATCCCCACTGTCATCAGGAATATTAGCACACTGACAGAGAACACAGATTAATATTAACACACTCACTGACACACTGTGTATATCATGACCCACAGCCAGATACACCCTGTGAAGTGTAAAACACCCCCACTGTCCTCAGTAATATTAACACACTGACAGAGAACACAGATTAATAATAACACACTCACTGACACACTGTGTACATCATGACCCACAGTCAGATACACCCTGTGAAGTGTAAAACATCCCCACTGTCATCAGGAATATTAGCACACTGACAGAGAACACAGATTAATATTAACACACTCACTGACACACTGTGTATATCATGACCCACAGTCAGATACACCCTGTGAAGTGTAAAACACCCCCACTGTCCTCAGTAATATTAACACACTGACAGAGAACACAGATTAATATTAACACACTCACTGACACACTGTGTACATCATGACCCACAGTCAGATAAACCCTGTGAAGTGTAAAACACCCCCACTGTCCTCAGTAATATTAACACACTGACAGAGAACACAGATTAATATTAACACACTCACTGACACACTGTGTACATCATGACCCACAGTCAGATTCACCCCGTGAAGTGTAAAACACCCCCACTGTCCTCAGGAATATTAACACACTGACAGAGAACACAGATTAATATTAACACACTCACTGACACACTGTGTACATCTGACCCACAGTCAGATACACCCCGTGAAGTATAAAACACCCCCACTGTCCTCAGGAATATTAACACACTGACAGAGAACACAGATTAATATTAACACACTCACTGACACACTGTGTATATCATGACCCACAGTCAGATACACCCTGTGAAGTGTAAAACACCCCACTGTCCTCAGTAATATTAACACACTGACAGAGAACACAGATTAATATTAACACACTCACTGACACACTGTGTCTATCATGACCCACAGTCAGATACACCCTGTGAAGTGTAAAACATTCCCACTGTCCTCAGCAATATTAACACACTGACAGAGAACACAGATTAAGATTAACACACTCACTGACACACTGTGTATATCATGACCCACAGTCAGATAAACCCTGTGAAGTGTAAAACACCCCCACTGTCCTCAGTAATATTAACACACTGACAGAGAACACAGATTAATATTAACACACTCACTGACACACTGTGTACATCATGACCCACAGTCAGATACACCCTGTGAAGTGTAAAACACCCCCACTGTCCTCAGTAATATTAACACACTGACAGAGAACACAGATTAATATTAACACACTCACTGACACACTGTGTATATCATGACCCAAAGTCAGATACACCCTGTGAAGTGTAAAACACCCCCACTGTCCTCAGCAATATTAACACACTGACAGAGAACACAGATTAATATTAACACACTCACTGACACACTGTGTACGTCATGACCCACAGTCAGATACACCCTGTGAAGTGTAAAACACCCCCACTGTCCTCAGTAATATTTACACACTGACAGAGAACACAGATTAATATTAACACACTCACTGACACACTGTGTATATCATGACCCACAGTCAGATACACCCTGTGAAGTGTAAAACACCCCCACTGTCCTCAGGAATATTTACAGACTGACAGAGAACACTGATTAATATTAACACACTCACTGACGCACTGTGTATATCATGACCCACAGTCAGATACACCCTGTGAAGTGTAAAACACCCCCACTGTCCTCAGGAATATTAACACACTGACAGAGAACACAGATTAATATTAACACACTCACTGACACACTGTGTACATCATGACCCACAGTCAGATACACCCTGTGAAGTGTAAAACACCCCCACTGTCCTCAGGAATATTAACACACTGACAGAGAACACAGATTAATATTAACACACTCACTGACACACTGTGTACATCATGACTCACAGTCAGATACACCCTGTGAAGTGTAAAACACCCCCACTGTCCTCAGTAATATTAACACACTGACAGAGAAAACATATTAATATTAACACACCCACTGACACACTGTGTATATCATGACCCACAGTCAGATACACCCTGTGAAGTGTAAAACATCCCCACTGTCCTCAGGAATATTAACACACTGACAGAGAACACAGATTAATATTAACACACTCACTGACACACTGTGTATATCATGACCCACTGTCAGATACACCCTGTGAAGTGTAAAACATCCCCACTGTCCTCAGGAATATTAACACACTGACAGAGAACACAGATTAATATTAACACACTCACTGACACACTGTGTATATCATGACTCACAGTCAGATAAACCCTGTGAAGTGTAAAACACCCCCACTGTCCTCAGTAATATTAACACACTGACACAGAACACAGATTAATATTAACACACTCACTGACACACTGTGTATATCATGACCCACAGTCAGATACACCCTGTGAAGTGTAAAACACCCCCACTGTCCTCAGTAATATTAACACACTGACAGAGAACACAGATCAATATTAACACACTCACTGACACACTGTGTATATCATGACCCACAGTCAGATACACCCTGTGAAGTGTAAAACACCCCACTGTCCTCAGTAATATTAACACACTGACAGAGAACACAGATTAATATTAACACACTCACTGACACACTGTGTATATCATGACCCACAGTCAGATACACCCTGTGAAGTGTAAAACACCCCCACTGTCCTCAGTAATATTAACACACTGACAGAGAACACAGATTAATATTAACACACTCACTGACACACTGTGTATATCATGACCCACAGCCAGATACACCCTGTGAAGTGTAAAACACCCCCACTGTCCTCAGTAATATTAACACACTGACAGAGAACACAGATTAATAATAACACACTCACTGACACACTGTGTATATCATGACCCACAGTCAGATACACCCGGTGAAGTGTAAAACATCCCCACTGTCCTCAGTAATATTAACACACTGACAGAGAACACAGATTAATATTAACACACTCACTGACACACTGTGGACATCATGACCCACAGTCAGATACACCCGGTGAAGTGTAAAACACCCCCACTGTCCTCAGTAATATTAACACACTGACAGAGAACACAGATTAATATTAACACACTCACTGACACACTGTGTACATCATGACCCACAGTCAGATACACCCTGTGAAGTGTAAAACACCCCCACTGTCCTCAGTAATATTAACACACTGACAGAGAACACAGATTAATAATAACACACTCACTGACACACTGTGTACATCATGACCCACAGTCAGATACACCCTGTGAAGTGTAAAACATCCCCACTGTCATCAGGAATATTAGCACACTGACAGAACACAGATTAATATTAACACACTCACTGACACACTGTGTATATCATGACCCACAGTCAGATACACCCTGTGAAGTGTAAAACACCCCCACTGTCCTCAGTAATATTAACACACTGACAGAGAACACAGATTAATATTAACACACTCACTGACACACTGTGTACATCATGACCCACAGTCAGATAAACCCTGTGAAGTGTAAAACACCCCCACTGTCCTCAGTAATATTAACACACTGACAGAGAACACAGATTAATATTAACACACTCACTGACACACTGTGTACATCATGACCCACAGTCAGATAAACCCTGTGAAGTGTAAAACACCCCCACTGTCCTCAGGAATATTAACACACTGACAGAGAACACAGATTAATATTAACACATTCACTGACACACTGTGTATATCATGACCCACAGCCAGATACACCCTGTGAAGTGTAAAACACCCCACTGTCCTCAGTAATATTAACACACTGACAGAGAACACAGATTAATATTAACACACTCACTGACACACTGTGTATATCATGACCCACAGTCAGATAAACCCTGTGAAGTGTAAAACACCCCAACTGTCCTCAGGAATATTAACACACTGACAGAGAACACAGATTAATATTAACACACTCACTGACACACTGTGTATATCATGACCCACAGTCAGATGCACCCTGTGAAGTGTAAAACACCCCCACTGTCCTCAGGTATATTAACACACTGACAGAGAACACAGATTAATATTCACACACTCACTGACACACTGTGTATATCATGACCCACAGTCAGATACACCCTGTGAAGTGTAAAACACCCCCACTGTCCTCAGGAATATTAACACACTGACAGAGTACACAGATTAATATTAACACATTCACTGACACACTGTGTATATCATGACCCACAGTCAGATAAACCCAGTGAAGTGTAAAACACCCCCTCTGTCCTCAGGAATATTAACACACTGACAGAGAACACAGATTAATATTAACACACTCACTGACACACTGTGTATATCATGACCCACAGTCAGATACACCCTGTGAAGTGTCAAACACCCCCACTGTCCTCAGTAATATTAACACACTGACAGAGAACACAGATTAATATTAACACACTCACTGACACACTGTGTCTGTCATGACCCACAGTCAGATACACCCTGTGAAGTGTAAAACATTCCCACTGTCCTCAGTAATATTAACACACTTACAGAGAACACAGATTAATATTAACACACTCACTGACACACTGTGTATATCATGACCCACAGTCAGATACACCCTGTGAAGTGTAAAACACCCCCACTGTCCTCAGTAATATTAACACACTGACAGAGAACACAGATTAATATTAACACACTCACTGACACACTGTGTATATCATGACCCACAGTCAGATACACCCTGTGAAGTGTCAAACACCCCCACTGTCCTCAGTAATATTAACACACTGACAGAGAACACAGATTAATATTAACACACTCACTGACACACTGTGTATATCATGACCCACAGTCAGATACACCCTGTGAAGTGTAAAACATTCCCACTGTCCTCAGTAATATTAACACACTGACGGAGAACACAGATTAATATTAACACACTCACTGACACACTGTGTACATCATGACCCACAGTCAGATAAAGCCTGTGAAGTGTAAAACACCCCCACTGTCCTCAGGAATATTAACACACTGACAGAGAACACAGATTAATATTAACACACTCACTGACACACTGTGTACATCATGACCCACAGTCAGATACACCCTGTGAAGTGTAAAACATCCCCACTGTCCTCAGGAATATTAACACACTGACAGAGAACACAGATTAATATTATCACACTCACTGACACACTGTGTACATCATGACCCACAGTCAGATACACCCTGTGAAGTGTAAAACACCCCACTGTCCTCAGTAATACTAACACACTGACAGAGAACACAGATTAATATTAACACACTCACTGACACACTGTGTATATCATGACCCACAGTCAGATACACCCTGTGAAGTGTAAAACACCCCCACTGTCCTCAGTAATATTAACACACTGACAGAGTACACAGATTAATATTAACACTCTCACTGACACACTGTGTATATCATGACTCACAGTCAGATACACCCTGTGAAGTGTAAAACACCCCACTGTCCTCAGGAATATTAACACACTGACAGAGAACACAGATTAATATTAACACACTCACTGACACACTGTGTACATCATGACCCACAGTCAGATACACCCTGTGAAGTGTAAAACACCCCCACTGCCCTCAGTAATATTAACACACTGACAGAGAACACAGATTAATATTAACACACTCACTGACACACTGTGTATATCATGACCCACAGTCAGATACACCCTGTGAAGTGTAAAACACCCCCACTGTCCTCAGTAATATTAACACACTGACAGAGAACACAGATTAATATTAACACACTCACTGACACACTGTGTACATCATGACCCACAGTCAGATACACCCTGTGAAGTGTAAAACACCCCCACTGTCCTCAGTAATATTAACACACTGACAGAGTACACAGATTAATATTAACACACTCACTGACACACTGTGTATATCATGACCCACAGTCAGATACACCCTGTGAAGTGTAAAACACCCCCACTGTCCTCAGTAATATTAACACACTGACAGAGAACACAGATTAATATTAACACACTCACTGACACACTGTGTATATCATGACCCACAGTCAGATAAACCCTGTGAAGTGTAAAACACCCCCACTGTCCTCAGTAATATTAACACACTGACAGAGAACACAGATTAATATTAACACACTCACTGACACACTGTGTATATCATGACCCACAGTCAGATACACTCTGTGAAGTGTAAAACACCCCACTGCCCTCAGTAATATTAACACACTGACAGAGAACACAGATTAATATTAACACACTCACTGACACACTGTGTATATCATGACCCACAGTCAGATACACCCTGTGAAGTGTAAAACACCCCACTGTCCTCAGTAATATTAACACACTGACAGAGAACACAGATTAATATTAACACACTCACTGACACACTGTGTATATCATGACCCACAGTCAGATACACCCTGTGAAGAGTAAAACATTCCCACTGTCCTCAGCAATATTAACACACTGACAGAGAACACAGATTAATATTAACACACTCACTGACACACTGTGTATATCATGACCCACAGTCAGATAAACCCTGTGAAGTGTAAAACACCCCCACTGTCCTCAGTAATATTAACACACTGACAGAGAACACAGATTAATATTAACACACTCACTGACACACTGTGTACATCATGACCCACAGTCAGATACACCCTGTGAAGTGTAAAACACCCCCACTGTCCTCAGTAATATTAACACACTGACAGAGAACACAGATTAATATTAATACACTCACTGACACACTGTGTATATCATGACCCACAGTCAGATACACCCTGTGAAGTGTAAAACACCCCCACTGTCCTCAGCAATATTAACACACTGACAGAGAACACAGATTAATATTAACACACTCACTGACACACTGTGTACGTCATGACCCACAGTCAGATAAACCCTGTGAAGTGTAAAACACCCCCACTGTCCTCAGTAATATTAACACACTGACAGAGAACACAGATTAATATTAACACACTCACTGACACACTGTGTATATCATGACCCACAGTCAGATACACCCTGTGAAGTGTAAAACACCCCCACTGTCCTCAGGAATATTAACACACTGACAGAGAACACAGATTAATATTAACACACTCACTGACACACTGTGTATATCATGACCCACAGTCAGATACACCATGTGAAGTGTAAAACACCCCCACTGTCCTCAGGAATATTAACACACTGACAGAGAACACAGATTAATATTAACACACTCACTGACACACTGTGTATATCATGACTCACAGTCAGATAAACCCTGTGAAGTGTAAAACACCCCCACTGTCCTCAGTAATATTAACACACTGACACAGAACACAGATTAATATTAACACACTCACTGACACACTGTGTATATCATGACCCACAGTCAGATACACCCTGTGAAGTGTAAAACACCCCCACTGTCCTCAGTAATATTAACACACTGACAGAGAACACAGATCAATATTAACACACTCACTGACACACTGTGTATATCATGACCCACAGTCAGATACACCCTGTGAAGTGTAAAACACCCCACTGTCCTCAGTAATATTAACACACTGACAGAGAACACAGATTAATATTAACACACTCACTGACACACTGTGTATATCATGACCCACAGTCAGATACACCCTGTGAAGTGTAAAACACCCCCACTGTCCTCAGTAATATTAACACACTGACAGAGAACACAGATTAATATTAACACACTCACTGACACACTGTGTATATCATGACCCACAGCCAGATACACCCTGTGAAGTGTAAAACACCCCCACTGTCCTCAGTAATATTAACACACTGACAGAGAACACAGATTAATAATAACACACTCACTGACACACTGTGTATATCATGACCCACAGGCAGATACACCCGGTGAAGTGTAAAACATCCCCACTGTCCTCAGTAATATTAACACACTGACAGAGAACACAGATTAATATTAACACACTCACTGACACACTGTGGACATCATGACCCACAGTCAGATACACCCGGTGAAGTGTAAAACACCCCCACTGTCCTCAGTAATATTAACACACTGACAGAGAACACAGATTAATATTAACACACTCACTGACACACTGTGTACATCATGACCCACAGTCAGATACACCCTGTGAAGTGTAAAACACCCCCACTGTCCTCAGTAATATTAACACACTGACAGAGAACACAGATTAATAATAACACACACACTGACACACTGTGTACATCATGACCCACAGTCAGATACACCCTGTGAAGTGTAAAACATCCCCACTGTCATCAGGAATATTAGCACACTGACAGAACACAGATTAATATTAACACACTCACTGACACACTGTGTATATCATGACCCACAGTCAGATACACCCTGTGAAGTGTAAAACACCCCCACTGTCCTCAGTAATATTAACACACTGACAGAGAACACAGATTAATATTAACACACTCACTGACACACTGTGTACATCATGACCCACAGTCAGATAAACCCTGTGAAGTGTAAAACACCCCCACTGTCCTCAGGAATATTAACACACTGACAGAGAACACAGATTAATATTAACACACTCACTGACACACTGTGTACATCATGACCCACAGTCAGATAAACCCTGTGAAGTGTAAAACACCCCCACTGTCCTCAGGAATATTAACACACTGACAGAGAACACAGATTAATATTAACACACTCACTGACACACTGTGTATATCATGACCCACAGCCAGATACACCCTGTGAAGTGTAAAACACCCCACTGTCCTCAGTAATATTAACACACTGACAGAGAACACAGATTAATATTAACACACTCACTGACACACTGTGTATATCATGACCCACAGTCAGATAAACCCTGTGAAGTGTAAAACACCCCCACTGTCCTCAGGAATATTAACACACTGACATGAACACAGATTAATATTAACACACTCACTGACACACTGTGTATATCATGACCCACAGTCAGATACACCCTGTGAAGTGTAAAACACCCCCACTGTCCTCAGTAATATTAACACACTGACAGAGAACACAGATTAATATTAACACACTCACTGACACACTGTGTACATCATGACCCACAGTCAGATAAACCCTGTGAAGTGTAAAACACCCCCACTGTCCTCAGTAATATTAACACACTGACAGAGAACACAGATTAATATTAACACACTCACTGACACACTGTGTACATCATGACCCACAGTCAGATAAACCCTGTGAAGTGTAAAACACCCCCACTGTCCTCAGGAATATTAACACACTGACAGAGAACACAGATTAATATTAACACACTCACTGACACACTGTGTATATCATGACCCACAGCCAGATACACCCTGTGAAGTGTAAAACACCCCACTGTCCTCAGTAATATTAACACACTGACAGAGAACACAGATTAATATTAACACACTCACTGACACACTGTGTATATCATGACCCACAGTCAGATAAACCCTGTGAAGTGTAAAACACCCCCAAAGTCCTCAGGAATATTAACACACTGACATGAACACAGATTAATATTAACACACTCACTGACACACTGTGTATATCATGACCCAGAGTCAGATGCACCCTGTGAAGTGTAAAACACCCCCACTGTCCTCAGGAATATTAACACACTGACAGAGAACACAGATTAATATTAACACACTCACTGACACACTGTGTATATCATGACCCACAGTCAGATACACCCTGTGAAGTGTAAAACACCCCCACTGTCCTCAGGAATATTAACACACTGACAGAGTACACAGATTAATATTAACACATTTACTGACACACTGTGTATATCATGACCCACAGTCAGATAAACCCAGTGAAGTGTAAAACACCCCCTCTGTCCTCAGGAATATTAACACACTGACAGAGAACACAGATTAATATTAACACACTCACTGACACACTGTGTATATCATGACCCACAGTCAGATACACCCTGTGAAGTGTCAAACACCCCCACTGTCCTCAGTAATATTAACACACTGACAGAGAACACAGATTAATATTAACACACTCACTGACACACTGTGTCTGTCATGACCCACAGTCAGATACACCCTGTGAAGTGTAAAACATTCCCACTGTCCTCAGTAATATTAACACACTTACAGAGAACACAGATTAATATTAACACACTCACTGACACACTGTGTATATCATGACCCACAGTCAGATACACCCTGTGAAGTGTAAAACACCCCCACTGTCCTCAGTAATATTAACACACTGACAGAGAACACAGATTAATATTAACACACTCACTGACACACTGTGTATATCATGACCCACAGTCAGATACACCCTGTGAAGTGTCAAACACCCCCACTGTCCTCAGTAATATTAACACACTGACAGAGAACACAGATTAATATTAACACACTCACTGACACACTGTGTATATCATGACCCACAGTCAGATACACCCTGTGAAGTGTAAAACATTCCCACTGTCCTCAGTAATATTAACACACTGACAGAGAACACAGATTAATATTAACACACTCACTGACACACTGTGTACATCATGACCCACAGTCAGATAAAGCCTGTGAAGTGTAAAACACCCCCACTGTCCTCAGGAATATTAACACACTGACAGAGAACACAGATTAATATTAACACACTCACTGACACACTGTGTACATCATGACCCACAGTCAGATACACCCTGTGAAGTGTAAAACATCCCCACTGTCCTCAGGAATATTAACACACTGACAGAGAACACAGATTAATATTATCACACTCACTGACACACTGTGTACATCATGACCCACAGTCAGATACACCCTGTGAAGTGTAAAACACCCCACTGTCCTCAGTAATACTAACACACTGACAGAGAACACAGATTAATATTAACACACTCACTGACACACTGTGTACATCATGACCCACAGTCAGATACACCCTGTGAAGTGTAAAACACCCCCACTGTCCTCAGTAATATTAACACACTGACAGAGTACACAGATTAATATTAACACTCTCACTGACACACTGTGTATATCATGACTCACAGTCAGATACACCCTGTGAAGTGTAAAACACCCCACTGTCCTCAGGAATATTAACACACTGACAGAGAACACAGATTAATATTAACACACTCACTGACACACTGTGTACATCATGACCCACAGTCAGATACACCCTGTGAAGTGTAAAACACCCCCACTGCCCTCAGTAATATTAACACACTGACAGAGAACACAGATTAATATTAACACACTCACTGACACACTGTGTATATCATGACCCACAGTCAGATACACCCTGTGAAGTGTAAAACACCCCCACTGTCCTCAGTAATATTAACACACTGACAGAGAACACAGATTAATATTAACACACTCACTGACACACTGTGTACATCATGACCCACAGTCAGATACACCCTGTGAAGTGTAAAACACCCCCACTGTCCTCAGTAATATTAACACACTGACAGAGTACACAGATTAATATTAACACACTCACTGACACACTGTGTATATCATGACCCACAGTCAGATACACCCTGTGAAGTGTAAAACACCCCCACTGTCCTCAGTAATATTAACACACTGACAGAGAACACAGATTAATATTAACACACTCACTGACACACTGTGTATATCATGACCCACAGTCAGATAAACCCTGTGAAGTGTAAAACACCCCCACTGTCCTCAGTAATATTAACACACTGACAGAGAACACAGATTAATATTAACACACTCACTGACACACTGTGTATATCATGACCCACAGTCAGATACACTCTGTGAAGTGTAAAACACCCCACTGCCCTCAGTAATATTAACACACTGACAGAGAACACAGATTAATATTAACACACTCACTGACACACTGTGTATATCATGACCCACAGTCAGATACACCCTGTGAAGTGTAAAACACCCCACTGTCCTCAGTAATATTAACACACTGACAGAGAACACAGATTAATATTAACACACTCACTGACACACTGTGTATATCATGACCCACAGTCAGATACACCCTGTGAAGAGTAAAACATTCCCACTGTCCTCAGCAATATTAACACACTGACAGAGAACACAGATTAATGTTAACACACTCACTGTCACACTGTGTATATCATGACCCACAGTCAGATAAACCCTGTGAAGTGTAAAACACCCCCACTGTCCTCAGTAATATTAACACACTGACAGAGAACACAGATTAATATTAACACACTCACTGACACACTGTGTACATCATGACCCACAGTCAGATACACCCTGTGAAGTGTAAAACACCCCCACTGTCCTCAGTAATATTAACACACTGACAGAGAACACAGATTAATATTAATACACTCACTGACACACTGTGTATATCATGACCCACAGTCAGATACACCCTGTGAAGTGTAAAACACCCCCACTGTCCTCAGCAATATTAACACACTGACAGAGAACACAGATTAATATTAACACACTCACTGACACAGTGTGTGCGTCATGACCCACAGTCAGATAAACCCTGTGAAGTGTAAAACACCCCCACTGTCCTCAGTAATATTAACACACTGACAGAGAACACAGATTAATATTAACACACTCACTGACACACTGTGTATATCATGACCCACAGTCAGATACACCCTGTGAAGTGTAAAACACCCCCACTGTCCTCAGGAATATTAACACACTGACAGAGAACACAGATTAATATTAACACACTCACTGACACACTGTGTATATCATGACCCACAGTCAGATACACCATGTGAAGTGTAAAACACCCCCACTGTCCTCAGGAATATTAACACACTGACAGAGAACACAGATTAATATTAACACACTCACTGACACACTGTGTACATCATGACCCACAGTCAGATACACCCTGTGAAGTGTAAAACACCCCCACTGTCCTCAGGAATATTAACACACTGACAGAGAACACAGATTAATATTAACACACTCACTGACACACTGTGTATATCATGACCCACAGTCAGATAAACCCTGTGAAGTGTAAAACACCCCCACTGTCCTCAGTAATATTAACACACTGACAGAGAACACAGATTAATATTAACACACTCACTGACACACTGTGTATATCATGACCCACAGTCAGATACACTCTGTGAAGTGTAAAACACCCCACTGCCCTCAGTAATATTAACACACTGACAGAGAACACAGATTAATATTAACACACTCACTGACACACTGTGTATATCATGACCCACAGTCAGATACACCCTGTGAAGTGTAAAACACCCCACTGTCCTCAGTAATATTAACACACTGACAGAGAACACAGATTAATATTAACACACTCACTGACACACTGTGTATATCATGACCCACAGTCAGATAAACCCTGTGAAGAGTAAAACATTCCCACTGTCCTCAGCAATATTAACACACTGACAGAGAACACAGATTAATGTTAACACACTCACTGACACACTGTGTATATCATGACCCACAGTCAGATAAACCCTGTGAAGTGTAAAACACCCCCACTGTCCTCAGTAATATTAACACACTGACAGAGAGCACAGATTAATATTAACACACTCACTGACACACTGTGTACATCATGACCCACAGTCAGATACACCCTGTGAAGTGTAAAACACCCCCACTGTCCTCAGTAATATTAACACACTGACAGAGAACACAGATTAATATTAATACACTCACTGACACACTGTGTATATCATGACCCACAGTCAGATACACCCTGTGAAGTGTAAAACACCCCCACTGTCCTCAGCAATATTAACACACTGACAGAGAACACAGATTAATATTAACACACTCACTGACACACTGTGTACGTCATGACCCACAGTCAGATAAACCCTGTGAAGTGTAAAACACCCCCACTGTCCTCAGTAATATTAACACACTGACAGAGAACACAGATTAATATTAACACACTCACTGACACACTGTGTATATCATGACCCACAGTCAGATACACCCTGTGAAGTGTAAAACACCCCCACTGTCCTCAGGAATATTAACACACTGACAGAGAACACAGATTAATATTAACACACTCACTGACACACTGTGTATATCATGACCCACAGTCAGATACACCATGTGAAGTGTAAAACACCCCCACTGTCCTCAGGAATATTAACACACTGACAGAGAACACAGATTAATATTAACACACTCACTGACACACTGTGTACATCATGACCCACAGTCAGATACACCCTGTGAAGTGTAAAACACCCCCACTGTCCTCAGGAATATTAACACACTGACAGAGAACACAGTTTAATATTAACACACTCACTGACACACTGTGTACATCATGACTCACAGTCAGATACACCCTGTGAAGTGTAAAACACCCCCACTGTCCTCAGTAATATTAACACACTGACAGAGAACACAGATTAATATTAACACACTCACTGACACACTGTGTATATCATGACCCACAGTCAGATACACCCTGTGAAGTGTAAAACACCCCCACTGTCCTCAGTAATATTAACACACTGACAGAGAACACAGATTAATATTAACACTCTCACTGACACACTGTGTACATCATGACCCACAGTCAGATACACCCTGTGAAGTGTAAAACACCCCCACTGTCCTCAGCAATATTAACACACTGACAGAGAACACAGATTAATATTAACACACCCACTGACACACTGTGTATATCATGACCCACAGTCAGATACACCCTGTGAAGTGTAAAACACCCCCACTGTCCTCAGGAATATTAACACACTGACAGAGAACACAGATTAATATTAACACACTCACTGACACACTGTGTATATCATGACCCACAGTCAGATACACCCTGTGAAGTGTAAAACACCCCCACTGTCCTCAGTAATATTAACACACTGACAGAGAACACAGATTAATATTAACACACTCACTGACACACTGTGTACATCATGACCCACAGTCAGATACACCCTGTGAAGTGTAAAACACTCCCACTGTCCTCAGGAATATTAACACACTGACAGAGAACACAGATTAATATTAACACACTCACTGACACACTGTGTATATCATGACTCACAGTCAGATAAACCCTGTGAAGTGTAAAACACCCCCACTGTCCTCAGTAATATTAACACACTGACAGAGAACACAGATTAATATTAACACACTCACTGACACACTGTGGACATCATGACCCACAGTCAGATACACCCTGTGAAGTGTAAAACACCCCCACTGTCCTCAGGAATATTAACACACTGACAGAGAACACAGATTAATATTAACACACTCACTGACACACTGTGTACATCATGACCCACAGTCAGATACACCCTGTGAAGTGTAAAACACCCCCACTGTCCTCAGGAATATTAACACACTGACAGAGAACACAGATTAATATTAACACACTCACTGACACACTATGTATATCATGACCCACAGTCAGATACACCCGGTGAAGTGTAAAACATCCCCACTGTCATCAGGAATATTAGCACACTGACAGAGAACACAGATTAATATTAACACACTCACTGACACACTGTGTTTATCATGACCCACAGCCAGATACACCCTGTGAAGTGTAAAACACCCCCACTGTCCTCAGTAATATTAACACACTGACAGAGAACACAGATTAATAATAACACACTCACTGACACACTGTGTACATCATGACCCACAGTCAGATACACCCTGTGAAGTGTAAAACATCCCCACTGTCATCAGGAATATTAGCACACTGACAGAGAACACAGATTAATATTAACACACTCACTGACACACTGTGTATATCATGACCCACAGTCAGATACACCCTGTGAAGTGTAAAACACCCCCACTGTCCTCAGTAATATTAACACACTGACAGAGAACACAGATTAATATTAACACACTCACTGACACACTGTGTACATCATGACCCACAGTCAGATAAACCCTGTGAAGTGTAAAACACCCCCACTGTCCTCAGGAATATTAACACACTGACAGAGAACACAGATTAATATTAACACACTCACTGACACACTGTGTACATCATGACCCACAGTCAGATACACCCTGTGAAGTGTAAAACACCCCCACTGTCCTCAGGAATATTAACACACTGACAGAGAACACAGATTAATATTAACACACTCACTGACACACTATGTATATCATGACCCACAGTCAGATACACCCGGTGAAGTGTAAAACATCCCCACTGTCATCAGGAATATTAGCACACTGACAGAGAACAGAGATTAATATTAACACACTCACTGACACACTGTGTTTATCATGACCCACAGCCAGATACACCCTGTGAAGTGTAAAACACCCCCACTGTCCTCAGTAATATTAACACACTGACAGAGAACACAGATTAATAATAACACACTCACTGACACACTGTGTACATCATGACCCACAGTCAGATACACCCTGTGAAGTGTAAAACATCCCCACTGTCATCAGGAATATTAGCACACTGACAGAGAACACAGATTAATATTAACACACTCACTGACACACTGTGTATATCATGACCCACAGTCAGATACACCCTGTGAAGTGTAAAACACCCCCACTGTCCTCAGTAATATTAACACACTGACAGAGAACACAGATTAATATTAACACACTCACTGACACACTGTGTACATCATGACCCACAGTCAGATAAACCCTGTGAAGTGTAAAACACCCCCACTGTCCTCAGGAATATTAACACACTGACAGAGAACACAGATTAATATTAACACACTCACTGACACACTGTGTATATCATGACCCACAGCCAGATACACCCTGTGAAGTGTAAAACACCCCACTGTCCTCAGTAATATTAACACACTGACAGAGAACACAGATTAATATTAACACACTCACTGACACACTGTGTATATCATGACCCACAGTCAGATAAACCCTGTGAAGTGTAAAACACCCCCACTGTCCTCAGGAATATTAACACACTGACAGAGAACACAGATGAATATTAACACACTCACTGACACACTGTGTCTATCATGACCCACAGTCAGATACACCCTGTGAAGTGTAAAACATCCCCACTGTCCTCAGTAATATTAACACACTGACAGAGAACACAGATTAATATTAACACACTCACTGACAAACTGTGTATATCATGACCCACAGTCAGATACACCCTGTGAAGTGTAAAACACCCCCACTGTCCTCAGTAATATTAACACACTGACAGAGAACACAGATTAATATTAACACACTCACTGACACACTGTGTATATCATGACCCACAGTCAGATACACCCTGTGAAGTGTAAAACACCCCCACTGTACTCAGGAATATTAACACACTGACAGAGAACACAGATTAATATTAACACACTCACTGACACACTGTGTATATCATGACCCACAGTCAGATACACCCTGTGAAGTGTAAAACACCCCCACTGTCCTCAGTAATATTAACACACTGACAGAGAACACAGATTAATATTAACACACTCACTGACACACTGTGTACATCATGACCCACAGTCAGATACACCCTGTGAAGTGTAAAACACCCCCACTGTCCTCAGTAATATTAACACACTGACAGAGAACACAGATTAATATTAACACACTCACTGACACACTGTGTACATCATGACCCACAGTCAGATACACCCTGTGAAGTGTAAAACACCCCCACTGTCCTCAGGAATATTAACACAATGACAGAGAACACAGATTAATATTAACACACTCACTGACACACTGTGCATATCATGACCCACAGTCAGATACACCCTGTGAAGTGTAAAACATCCCCACAGTCATCAGGAATATTAGCACACTGACAGAGAACACAGATTAATATTAACACACTCGCTGACACACTGTGTTCATCATGACCCACAGCCAGATACACCCTGTGAAGTGTAAAACACCCCCACTGTCCTCAGTAATATTAACACACTGACAGAGAACACAGATTAATAATAACACACTCACTGACACACTGTGTACATCATGACCCACAGTCAGATACACCCTGTGAAGTGTAAAACATCCCCACTGTCATCAGGAATATTAGCACACTGACAGAGAACACAGATTAATATTAACACACTCACTGACACACTGTGTATATCATGACCCACAGTCAGATACACCCTGTGAAGTGTAAAACACCCCCACTGTCCTCAGTAATATTAACACACTGACAGAGAACACAGATTAATATTAACACACTCACTGACACACTGTGTACATCATGACCCACAGTCAGATAAACCCTGTGAAGTGTAAAACACCACCACTGTCCTCAGGAATATTAACACACTGACAGAGAACACAGATTAATATTAACACACTCACTGACACACTGTGTATATCATGACCCACAGCCAGATACACCCTGTGAAGTGTAAAACACCCCACTGTCCTCAGTAATATTAACACACTGACAGAGAACACAGATTAATATTAACACACTCACTGACACACTGTGCATATCATGACCCACAGTCAGATAAACCCTGTGAAGTGTAAAACACCCCCACTGTCCTCAGGAATATTAACACACTGACAGAGAACACAGATGAATATTAACACACTCACTGACACACTGTGTCTATCATGACCCACAGTCAGATACACCCTGTGAAGTGTAAAACATCCCCACTGTCCTCAGTAATATTAACACACTGACAGAGAACACAGATTAATATTAACACAGTCACTGACAAACTGTGTATATCATGACCCACAGTCAGATACACCCTGTGAAGTGTAAAACACCCCCACTGTCCTCAGTAATATTAACACACTGACAGAGAACACAGATTAATATTAACACACTCACTTACACACTGTGTATATCATGACACACAGTCAGATACACCCTGTGAAGTGTAAAACACCCCCACTGTCCTCAGGAATATTAACACACTGACAGAGAACACAGATTAATATTAACACACTCACTGAGACACTGTGTATATCATGACCCACAGTCAGATACACCCTGTGAAGTGTAAAACGCCCCCACTGTCCTCAGTAATATTAACACACTGACAGAGAACACAGATTAATATTAACACACTCACTGACACACTGTGTACATCATGACCCACAGTCAGATACACCCTGTGAAGTGTAAAACACCCCCACTGTCCTCAGTAATATTAACACACTGACAGAGAACACAGATTAATGTTAACACACTCACTGACACACTGTGTACATCATGACCCACAGTCAGATACACCCTGTGAAGTGTAAAACACCCCCACTGTCCTCAGTAATATTAAAACACTGACAGAGAACACAGATTAATATTAACACACTCACTGACACACTGTGTATATCATGACCCACAGTCAGATACACCCTGTGAAGTGTAAAACACCCCCACTGTCCTCAGTAATATTAACACACTGACAGAGAACACAGATTAATATTAACACACTCACTGACACACTGTGTATATCATGACCCACGGTCAGATACACCCTGTGAAGTGTAAAACAACCCCACTGTCCTCAGTAATATTAACACACTGACAGAGAACACAGATTAATATTAACACACTCACTGACACACTGTGTATATCATGACCCACAGCCAGATACACCCTGTGAAGTGTAAAACACCCCCACTGTCCTCAGCAATATTAACACACTGACAGAGAACACAGATTAATATTAACACACTCACTGACACACTGTGTATATCATGACCCACAGTCAGATACACCCTGTGAAGTGTAAAGCACCCCCACTGTCCTCAGTAATATTAACACACTGACAGAGAACACAGATTAATATTAACACACTCACTGACACACTGTGTATATCATGACCCACAGTTAGATACACCCTGTGAAGTGTAAAACACCCCCACTGTCCTGAGTAATATTAACACACTGACAGAGAACACAGATTAATATTAAAACACTCACTGACACACTGTGTACATCATGACCCACAGTCAGATACACCCTGTGAAGTGTAAAACACCCCCACTGTCCTCAGTAATATTAACACACTGACAGAGAACACAGATTAATATTAACACACTCACTGACACACTGTGTATATCATGACCCACAGTCAGATACACCCTGTGAAGTGTAAAACACCCCCACTGTCCTCAGTAATATTAACACACTGACAGAGAACACAGATTAATATTAACACACTCACTGACACACTGTGTATATCATGACGCACAGTCAGATACACCCTGTGAAGTGTAAAACATCCCCACTGTCCTCAGGAATATTAACACACTGACAGAGTACACAGATTAATATTAACACACTCACTGACACACTGTGTATATCATGACCCACAGTCAGATACACCCTGTGAAGTGTAAAACACCCCCACTGTCCTCAGTAATATTAACACACTGACAGAGAACACAGATTAATATTAACACACTCACTGACACACTGTGTATATCATGACCCACAGTCAGATACACCCTGTGAAGTGTAAAACACCCCCACTGTCCTCAGTAATATTAACACACTGACAGAGAACACAGATTAATATTAACACACTCACTGAGACACTGTGTATATCATGACCCACAGTCAGATACACCCTGTGAAGTGTAAAACACCCCCACTGTCCTCAGCAATATTAACACAATGACAGAGAACACAGATTAATATTAACACACTCACTGAGACACTGTGTATATCATGACCCACAGTCAGATACACCCTGTGAAGTGTAAAACACCCCCACTGTCCTCAGCAATATTAACACACTGACAGAGAACACAGATTAATATTAACACACTCACTGACACACTGTGTATATCATGACCCACAGTCAGATAAACCCTGTGAAGTGTAAAACACCCCCACTGTCCTCAGGAATATTAACACATTGACAGAGAACACAGATGAATATTAACACACTCACTGACACACTGTGTCTATCATGACCCATAGTCAGATACACCCTGTGAAGTGTAAAACATCCCCACTGTCCTCAGTAATATTAACACACTGACAGAGAACACAGATTAATATTAACACACTCACTGACAAACTGTGTATATCAAGACCCACAGTCAGATACACCCTGTGAAGTGTAAAACACCCCCACTGTCCTCAGTAATATTAACACACTGACAGAGAACACAGATTAATATTAACACACTCACTGACACACTGTGTATATCATGACCCACAGTCAGATACACCCTGTGAAGTGTAAAACACCCCCACTGTCCTCAGGAATATTAACACACTGACAGAGAACACAGATTAATATTAACACACTCACTGACACACTGTGTATATCATGACCCACAGTCAGATACACCCTGTGAAGTGTAAAACACCCCCACTGTCCTCAGTAATATTAACACACTGACAGAGAACACAGATTAATATTAACACACTCACTGACACACTGTGTACATCATGACCCACAGTCAGATACACCCTGTGAAGTGTAAAACACCCCCACTGTCCTCAGTAATATTAACACACTGACAGAGAACACAGATTAATATTAACACACTCACTGACACACTGTGTACATCATTACCCACAGTCAGATACACCCTGTGAAGTGTAAAACACCCCCACTGTCCTCAGGAATATTAACACACTGACAGAGAACACAGATTAATATTAACACACTCACTGACACACTGTGCATATCATGACCCACAGTCAGATACACCCTGTGAAGTGTAAAACATCCCCACAGTCATCAGGAATATTAGCACATTGACAGAGAACACAGATTAATATTAACACACTCGCTGACACACTGTGTTCATCATGACCCACAGCCAGATACACCCTGTGAAGTGTAAAACACCCCCACTGTCCTCAGTAATATTAACACACTGACAGAGAACACAGATTAATAATAACACACTCACTGACACACTGTGTACATCATGACCCACAGTCAGATACACCCTGTGAAGTGTAAAACATCCCCACTGTCATCAGGAATATTAGCACACTGACAGAGAACACAGATTAATATTAACACACTCACTGACACACTGTGTATATCATGACCCACAGTCAGATACACCCTGTGAAGTGTAAAACACCCCCACTGTCCTCAGTAATATTAACACACTGACAGAGAACACAGATTAATATTAACACACTCACTGACACACTGTGTACATCATGACCCACAGTCAGATAAACCCTGTGAAGTGTAAAACACCCCCACTGTCCTCAGGAATATTAACACACTGACAGAGAACACAGATTAATATTAACACACTCACTGACACACTGTGTATATCATGACCCACAGCCAGATACACCCTGTGAAGTGTAAAACACCCCACTGTCCTCAGTAATATTAACACACTGACAGAGAACACAGATTAATATTAACACACTCACTGACACACTGTGTATATCATGACCCACAGTCAGATAAACCCTGTGAAGTGTAAAACACCCCCACTGGCCTCAGGAATATTAACACACTGACAGAGAACACAGATGAATATTAACACACTCACTGACACACTGTGTCTATCATGACCCACAGTCAGATACACCCTGTGAAGTGTAAAACATCCCCACTGTCCTCAGTAATATTAACACACTGACAGAGAACACAGATTAATATTAACACACTCACTGACAAACTGTGTATATCATGACCCACAGTCAGATACACCCTGTGAAGTGTAAAACACCCCCACTGTCCTCAGTAATATTAACACACTGACAGAGAACACAGATTAATATTAACACACTCACTGACACACTGTGTATATCATGACCCACAGTCAGATACACCCTGTGAAGTGTAAAACACCCCCACTGTCCTCAGGAATATTAACACACTGACAGAGAACACAGATTAATATTAACACACTCACTGACACACTGTGTATATCATGACCCACAGTCAGATACACCCTGTGAAGTGTAAAACGCCCCCACTGTCCTCAGTAATATTAACACACTGACAGAGAACACAGATTAATATTAACACACTCACTGACACACTGTGTACATCATGACCCACAGTCAGATACACCCTGTGAAGTGTAAAACACCCCCACTGTCCTCAGTAATATTAACACACTGACAGAGAACACAGATTAATGTTAACACACTCACTGACACACTGTGTACATCATGACCCACAGTCAGATACACCCTGTGAAGTGTAAAACACCCCCACTGTCCTCAGTAATATTAACACACTGACAGAGAACACAGATTAATATTAACACACACACTGACACACTGTGTATATCATGACCCACAGTCAGATACACCCTGTGAAGTGTAAAACATCCCCACTGTCCTCAGGAATATTAACACACTGACAGAGTACACAGATTAATATTAACACACTCACTGACACACTGTGTATATCATGACCCACAGTCAGATACACCCTGTGAAGTGTAAAACACCCCCACTGTCCTCAGTAATATTAACACACTGACAGAGAACACAGATTAATATTAACACACTCACTGACACACTGTGTATATCATGACCCACAGTCAGATACACCCTGTGAAGTGTAAAACACCCCCACTGTCCTCAGGAATATTAACACACTGACAGAGAACACAGATTAATATTAACACACTCACTGACACACTGTGTATATCATGACCCACAGTCAGATACACCCTGTGAAGTGTAAAACACCCCCACTGTCCTCAGTAATATTAACACACTGACAGAGAACACAGATTAATATTAACACACTCACTGAGACACTGTGTATATCATGACCCACAGTCAGATACACCCTGTGAAGTGTAAAACACCCCCACTGTCCTCAGCAATATTAACACACTGACAGAGAACACAGATTAATATTAACACACTCACTGACACACTGTGTACATCATGACCCACAGTCAGATACACCCTGTGAAGTGTAAAACACCCCCAGTGTCCTAAGGAATATTAACACACTGACAGAGAACACAGATTAATATTAACACACTCACTGACACACTATGTATATCATGACCCACAGTCAGATACACCCTGTGAAGTGTAAAACACCCCCACTGTCCTCAGGAATATTAACACACTGACAGAGAACACAGATTAATATTAACACACTCACTGACACACTGTGTATATCATGACCCACAGTCAGATACACTCTGTGAAGTGTAAAACATCCCCACTGTCCTCAGCAATATTAACACACTGACAGAGAACACAGATTAATATTAACACACTCACTGACACACTGTGTATATCATGACCCACAGTCAGATACACCCTGTGAAGTGTAAAACATCCCCACTGTCCTCAGTAATATTAACACATTGACAGAGAACACAGATTAATATTAACACTCTCACTGACACACAGTGTACATCATGACTCACAGTCAGATACACCCTGTGAAGTGTAAAACACCCCCACTGTCCTCAGTAATATTAACACACTGACAGAGAACACAGATTAATATTAACACACTCACTGACACACTGTGTATATCATGACCCACAGTCAGATACACCCTGTGAAGTGTAAAACACCCCCACTGTCCTCAGTAATATTAACACACTGACAGAGAACACAGATTAATATTAACACACTCACTGACACACTGTGTATATCATGACCCACAGTCAGATACACCCTGTGAAGTGTAAAACACCCCCACTGTCCTCAGTAATATTAACACACTGACAGAGAACACAGATTAATATTAACACACTCACTGACACACTGTGTATATCATGACCCACAGTCAGATAAACCCAGTGAAGTGTAAAACAACCCCACTGTCCTCAGTAATATTAACACACTGACAGAGAACACAGATTAATATTAACACACTCACTGACACACTGTGTATATCATGACTCACAGTCAGATACACCCTGTGAAGTGTAAAACACCCCCACTGTCCTCAGCAATATTAACACACTGACAGAGAACACAGATTAATATTAACACACTCACTGACACACTGAGTACATCATGACCCACAGTCAGATACACCCTGTGAACTGTAAAACACCCCCACTGTCCTCAGCAATATTAACACACTGACAGAGAACACAGATTAATATTAACACACTCACTGACACACTGTGTACATCATGACCCACAGTCAGATACACCCTGTGAAGTGTAAAACACCCCCACTGTCCTCAGTAATATTAACACACTGACAGAGAACACAGATTAATATTAACACTCTCACTGACACACTGTGTATATCATGACCCACAGTCAGATAAACCCTGTGAAGTGTAAAACATCCCCACTGTCCTCAGCAATATTAACACACTGACAGAGAACACAGATTAATATTAACACACTCACTGACACACTGTGTATATCATGACCCACAGTCAGATACACCCTGTGAAGTGTAAAACACCGGCACTGTCCTCAGTAATATTAACACACTGACAGAGAACACAGATTAATATTAACACACTCACTGACACACTGTGTACATCATGACCCACAGTCAGATACACCCCGTGAAGTGTAAAACACCCCCACTGTCCTCAGGAATATTAACACACTGACAGAGAACACAGATTAATATTAACACACTCACTGACACACTGTGTATATCATGACCCACAGTCAGATACACCCTGTGTAGTGTAAAACACCCCACTGTCCTCAGGAATATTAACACACTGACAGAGAACACAGATTAATATTAACACACTCACTGACACACTGTGTATATCATGACCCACAGTCAGATACACCCTGTGAAGTGTAAAACACCCCCACTGTCCTCAGGAATATTAACACACTGACAGAGAACACAGATTAATATTAACACACTCACTGACACACTGTGTCTATCATGACCCACAGTCAGATACACCCTGTGAAGTGTAAAACACCCCCACTGTCCTCAGGAATATTAACACCTGACAGAGAACACAAATTAATATTAACACACTCACTGACACACTGTGTACATCATGACCCACAGTCAGATACACCCTGTGAAGTGTAAAACATCCCCACTGTCCTCAGTAATATTAACACACTGACAGAGAACACAGATTAATATTAACACACTCACTGACACACTGTGTACATCATGACCCACAGTCAGATACACCCTGTGAAGTGTAAAACACCCCCACTGTCCTCAGTAATATTAACACACTGACAGAGAACACAGATTAATGTTAACACACTCACTGACACACTGTGTACATCATGACCCACAGTCAGATACACCCTGTGAAGTGTAAAACACCCCCACTGTCCTCAGTAATATTAACACACTGACAGAGAACACAGATTAATATTAACACACTCACTGACACACTGTGTATATCATGACCCACAGTCAGATACACCCTGTGAAGTGTAAAACATCCCCACTGTCCTCAGGAATATTAACACACTGACAGAGTACACAGATTAATATTAACACACTCACTGACACACTGTGTATATCATGACCCACAGTCAGATACACCCTGTGAAGTGTAAAACACCCCCACTGTCCTCAGTAATATTAACACACTGACAGAGAACACAGATTAATATTAACACACTCACTGACACACTGTGTATATCATGACCCACAGTCAGATACACCCTGTGAAGTGTAAAACACCCCCACTGTCCTCAGGAATATTAACACACTGACAGAGAACACAGATTAATATTAACACACTCACTGACACACTGTGTATATCATGACCCACAGTCAGATACACCCTGTGAAGTGTAAAACACCCCCACTGTCCTCAGTAATATTAACACACTGACAGAGAACACAGATTAATATTAACACACTCACTGAGACACTGTGTATATCATGACCCACAGTCAGATACACCCTGTGAAGTGTAAAACACCCCCACTGTCCTCAGCAATATTAACACACTGACAGAGAACACAGATTAATATTAACACACTCACTGACACACTGTGTACATCATGACCCACAGTCAGATACACCCTGTGAAGTGTAAAACACCCCCAGTGTCCTAAGGAATATTAACACACTGACAGAGAACACAGATTAATATTAACACACTCACTGACACACTATGTATATCATGACCCACAGTCAGATACACCCTGTGAAGTGTAAAACACCCCCACTGTCCTCAGGAATATTAACACACTGACAGAGAACACAGATTAATATTAACACACTCACTGACACACTGTGTATATCATGACCCACAGTCAGATACACTCTGTGAAGTGTAAAACATCCCCACTGTCCTCAGCAATATTAACACACTGACAGAGAACACAGATTAATATTAACACACTCACTGACACACTGTGTATATCATGACCCACAGTCAGATACACCCTGTGAAGTGTAAAACATCCCCACTGTCCTCAGTAATATTAACACATTGACAGAGAACACAGATTAATATTAACACTCTCACTGACACACAGTGTACATCATGACTCACAGTCAGATACACCCTGTGAAGTGTAAAACACCCCCACTGTCCTCAGTAATATTAACACACTGACAGAGAACACAGATTAATATTAACACACTCACTGACACACTGTGTATATCATGACCCACAGTCAGATACACCCTGTGAAGTGTAAAACACCCCCACTGTCCTCAGTAATATTAACACACTGACAGAGAACACAGATTAATATTAACACACTCACTGACACACTGTGTATATCATGACCCACAGTCAGATACACCCTGTGAAGTGTAAAACACCCCCACTGTCCTCAGTAATATTAACACACTGACAGAGAACACAGATTAATATTAACACACTCACTGACACACTGTGTATATCATGACCCACAGTCAGATAAACCCAGTGAAGTGTAAAACAACCCCACTGTCCTCAGTAATATTAACACACTGACAGAGAACACAGATTAATATTAACACACTCACTGACACACTGTGTATATCATGACTCACAGTCAGATACACCCTGTGAAGTGTAAAACACCCCCACTGTCCTCAGCAATATTAACACACTGACAGAGAACACAGATTAATATTAACACACTCACTGACACACTGAGTACATCATGACCCACAGTCAGATACACCCTGTGAACTGTAAAACACCCCCACTGTCCTCAGCAATATTAACACACTGACAGAGAACACAGATTAATATTAACACACTCACTGACACACTGTGTACATCATGACCCACAGTCAGATACACCCTGTGAAGTGTAAAACACCCCCACTGTCCTCAGTAATATTAACACACTGACAGAGAACACAGATTAATATTAACACTCTCACTGACACACTGTGTATATCATGACCCACAGTCAGATAAACCCTGTGAAGTGTAAAACATCCCCACTGTCCTCAGCAATATTAACACACTGACAGAGAACACAGATTAATATTAACACACTCACTGACACACTGTGTATATCATGACCCACAGTCAGATACACCCTGTGAAGTGTAAAACACCGGCACTGTCCTCAGTAATATTAACACACTGACAGAGAACACAGATTAATATTAACACACTCACTGACACACTGTGTACATCATGACCCACAGTCAGATACACCCCGTGAAGTGTAAAACACCCCCACTGTCCTCAGGAATATTAACACACTGACAGAGAACACAGATTAATATTAACACACTCACTGACACACTGTGTATATCATGACCCACAGTCAGATACACCCTGTGAAGTGTAAAACACCCCACTGTCCTCAGGAATATTAACACACTGACAGAGAACACAGATTAATATTAACACACTCACTGACACACTGTGTATATCATGACCCACAGTCAGATACACCCTGTGAAGTGTAAAACACCCCCACTGTCCTCAGGAATATTAACACACTGACAGAGAACACAGATTAATATTAACACACTCACTGACACACTGTGTATATCATGACCCACAGTCAGATACACCCTGTGAAGTGTAAAACACCCCCACTGTCCTCAGGAATATTAACACCTGACAGAGAACACAAATTAATATTAACACACTCACTGACACACTGTGTACATCATGACCCACAGTCAGATACACCCTGTGAAGTGTAAAACATCCCCACTGTCCTCAGTAATATTAACACACTGACAGAGAACACAGATTAATATTAACACACTCACTGACACACTGTGTATATCATGACCCACAGTCAGATACACCCTGTGAAGTGTAAAACATCCCCACTGTCCTCAGTAATATTAACACACTGACAGAGAACACAGATTAATATTAACACACTCACTGACACACTGTGTATATCATGACCCACAGTCAGATACAACCTGTGAAGTGTAAAACACCCCCACTGTCCTCAGTAATATTAACACACTGACAGAGAACACAGATTAATATTAACACTCTCACTGACACACCGTGTATATCATGACCCACAGTCAGATAAACCCTGTGAAGTGTAAAACACCCCCACTGTCCTCAGGAATATTAACACACTGACAGAGAACACAGATTAATATTAACACACTCACTGACACACTGTGTACATCATGACCCACAGTCAGATACACCCTGTGAAGTGTAAAACACCCCCACTGTCCTCAGTAATATTAACACACTGAGAGAGAACACAGATTAATATTAACACACTCGCTGACACACTGTGTACATCATGACCCACAGTCAGATACACCCTGTGAAGTGTAAAACACCCCCACTGTCCTCAGTAATATTAACACACTGACAGAGAACACAGATTAATATTAACACACTCACTGACACACTGTGTATATCATGACCCACAGTCAGATAAACCCTGTGAAGTGTAAAACATCCCCACTGTCCTCAGGAATATTAACACACTGACAGAGAACACAGATTAATATTAACACACTCACTGACACACTGTGTATATCATGATCCACAGTCAGATACACCCTGTGAAGTGTAAAACACCCCCACTGTCCTCAGTAATATTAACATACTGACAGAGAACACAGATTAATATTAACACACTCACTGACACACTGTGTACATCATGACCCACAGTCAGATACACCCTGTGAAGTGTAAAACACCCCCACTATCCTCAGCAATATTAACACACTGACAGAGAACACAGATTAATATTAACACACTCACTGACACACTGTGTATATCATGACCCACACTCAGATACACCCTGTGAAGTGTAAAACACCCCCACTGTCCTCAGGAATATTAACACACTGACAGAGAACACAGATTAATATTAACACACTCACTGACACACAGTGTATATCATGATCCACAGTCAGATACACCCTGTGAAGTGTAAAACACCCCCACTGTCCTCAGTAATATTAACACACTGACAGAGAACACAGATTAATATTAACACACTCACTGACACACTGTGTACATCATGACCCACAGTCAGATACACCCTGTGAAGTGTAAAACACCCCCACTGTCCTCAGTAATATTAACACACTGACAGAGAACACAGATTAATATTAACACACTCACTGACACACTGTGTATATCATGACCCACAGTCAGATACACCCTGTGAAGTGTAAAACACCCCCACTGTCCTCAGTAATATTAACACACTGACAGAGAACACAGATTAATATTAACACACTCACTGACACACTGTGTATATCATGACCCACAGTCAGATACACCCTGTGAAGTGTAAAACATCCCCACTGTCCTCAGTAATATTAACAAACTGACAGAGAACACAGATTAATATTAACACACTCACTGACACACTGTGTATATCATGACCCACAGTCAGATACACCCTGTGAAGTGTAAAACACCCCACTGTCCTCAGGAATATTAACACACTGACAGAGAACACAGATTAATATTAACACACTCACTGACACACTGTGTATATCATGACCCACAGTCAGATACACCCTGTGAAGTGTAAAACACCCCCACTGTCCTCAGTAATATTAACACACTGACAGAGAACACAGATTAATATTAACACACTCACTGACACACTGTGTATATCATGACCCACAGTCAGATAAACCCTGTGAAGTGTAAAACACCCCCACTGTCCTCAGGAATATTAACACACTGACAGAGAACACAGATTAATATTAACACACTCACTACCACACTGTGTATATCATGACCCACAGTCAGATACACCCTGTGAAGTGTAAAACACCCCCACTGTCCTCAGTAATATTAACACACTGACAGAGTACACAGATTAATATTAACACACTCACTACCACACTGTGTATATCATGACCCACAGTCAGATACACCCGGTGAAGTGTAAAACACTCCCACTGTCCTCAGTAATATTAACACACTGACAGAGGACACAGATTAATATTAACACACTCACTGACACACTGTGTATATCATGACCCACAGTCAGATACACCCTGTGAAGTGTAAAACACCCCCACTGTCCTCAGTAATATTAACACACTGACAGAGAACACAGATTAATATTAACACACTCACTGACACACTGTGTATATCATGACCCACAGTCAGATACACCCTGTGAAGTGTAAAACACCCCCTCTGTCCTCAGTAATATTAACACACTGACAGAGAACACAGATTAATATTAACACACTCACTGACACACTGTGTATATCATGACCCACAGTCAGATACACCGTGTGAAGTGTAAAACACCCCCACTGTCCTCAGTAATATTAACACACTGACAGAGAACACAGATTAATATTAACACACTCACTGACACACTGTGTATATCATGACCCACAGTCAGATACACTCTGTGAAGTGTAAAACACCCCCACTGTCCTCAGTAATATTAACACACTGACAGAGAACACAGATTAATATTAACACACTCACTGACACACTGTGTACATCATGACCCACAGTCAGATACACCTTGTGATGTGTAAAACACCCCCACTGTCCTCAGGAATATTAACACACTGACAGAGAACACAGATTAATATTAACACACTCACTGACACACTGTGTACATCATGACCCACAGTCAGATACACCCTGTTAAGTGTAAAACACCCCCACTGTCCTCAGTAATATTAACACACTGACAGAGAACACAGATTAATATTAACACACCAACTGACACACTGTGTATATCATGACCCAGAGTCAGATACACCCTGTGAAGTGTAAAACATCCCCACTGTCCTCAGGAATATTAACACACTGACAGAGAACACAGATTAATATTAACACACTCACTGACACACTGTGTATATCATGACCCACAGTCAGATACACCCTGTGAAGTGTAAAACACCCCCACTGTCCTCAGGAATATTAACACACTGACAGAGAACACAGATTAATATTAACACACTCACTGACACACTGTGTATATCATGACCCACAGTCAGATACACCCTGTGAAGTGTAAAACACCCCCACTGTCCTCAGGAATATTAACACCTGACAGAGAACACAAATTAATATTAACACACTCACTGACACACTGTGTACATCATGACCCACAGTCAGATACACCCTGTGAAGTGTAAAACATCCCCACTGTCCTCAGTAATATTAACACACTGACAGAGAACACAGATTAATATTAACACACTCACTGACACACTGTGTATATCATGACCCACAGTCAGATACACCCTGTGAAGTGTAAAACATCGCCACTGTCCTCAGTAATATTAACACACTGACAGAGAACACAGATTAATATTAACACACTCACTGACACACTGTGTATATCATGACCCACAGTCAGATACACCCTGTGCAGTGTAAAACACCCCCACTGTCCTCAGTAATATTAACACACTGACAGAGAACACAGATTAATATTAACACTCTCACTGACACACTGTGTATATCATGACCCACAGTCAGATAAACCCTGTGAAGTGTAAAACACCCCCACTGTCCTCAGGAATATTAACACACTGACAGAGAACACAGATTAATATTAACACACTCACTGACACACTGTGTACATCATGACCCACATTCAGATACACCCTGTGAAGTGTAAAACACCCCCACTGTCCTCAGTAATATTAACACACTGACAGAGAACACAGATTAATATTAACACACTCACTGACACACTGTGTACATCATGACCCACAGTCAGAAACACCCTGTGAAGTGTAAAACACCCCCACTGTCCTCAGTAATATTAACACACTGACAGAGAACACAGATTAATATTAACACACTCACTGACACACTGTGTATATCATGACCCACAGTCAGATAAACCCTGTGAAGTGTAAAACATCCCCACTGTCCTCAGGAATATTAACACACTGACAGAGAACACAGATTAATATTAACACACTCACTGACACACTGTGTATATCATGACCCACAGTCAGATACACCCTGTGAAGTGTAAAACACCCCCACTGTCCTCAGTAATATTAACACACTGACAGAGAACACAGATTAATATTAACACACTCACTGACACACTGTGTATATCATGACCCACAGTCAGATACACCCTGTGAAGTGTAAAACATCCCCACTGTCCTCAGTAATATTAACACACTGACAGAGAACACAGATTAATATTAACACACTCACTGAAACACTGTGTGTATCATGACCCACAGTCAGATACACCCTGTGAATTGTAAAACACCCCCACTGTCCTCAGGAATATTAACACACTGACAGAGAACACAGATTAATATTAACACACTCACTGACACACTGTGTATATCATGACCCACAGTCAGATACACCCTGTGAAGTGTAAAACACCCCCACTGTCCTCAGTAATATTAACACACTGACAGAGAACACAGATTAATATTAACACACTCACTGACACACTGTGTATATCATGACCCAGAGTCAGATACACCCTGTGAAGTGTAAAATACCCCCACTGTCCTCAGTAATATTAACACACTGACAGAGAACACAGATTAATATTAACACACTCACTGACACACTTTGTACATCATGACCCATAGTCAGATACACCCTGTGAAGTGTAAAACATCCCCACTGTCCTCAGTAATATTAACACACTGACAGAGAACACAGATTAATATTAACACACTCACTGACACACTGTGTATATCATGACCCACAGTCAGATACACCCTGTGAAGTGTAAAACACCCCCACTGTCCTCAATAATATTAACACACTGACAGAGAACACAGATTAATATTAACACACTCACTGACACACTGTGTATATCATGACCCAGAGTCAGATACACCCTGTGAAGTGTAAAACACCCCCACAGTCCTCAGTAATATTAACACACTGACAGAGAACACAGATTAATATTAACACACTCACTGACACACTGTGTATATCATGATCCACAGTCAGATACACCCTGTGAAGTGTAAAACACCCCCACTGTCCTCAGGAATATTAACACACTGACAGAGAACACAGATTAATATTAACACACTCACTGACACACTGTGTACATCATGACCCACAGTCAGATACACCCTGTGAAGTGTAAAACACCCCCACTGTCCTCGGTAATATTAATACACTGACAGAGAACACAGATTAATATTAACACACTCACTGACACACTGTGTATATCATGACCCACAGTCAGATACACCCTGTGAAGTGTAAAACACCCCCACTGTCCTCAGTAATATTAACACACTGACAGAGAACACAGATTAATATTAACACACTCACTGACACACTGTGTACATCATGACCCACAGTCAGATACACCCTGTGAAGTGTAAAACACCCCCACTGTCCTCAGTAATATTAACACACTGACAGAGAACACAGATTAATATTAACACACTCACTGACACACTGTTTATATCATGATCCACAGTCAGATACACCCTGTGAAGTGTAAAACACCCCCACTGTCCTCAGTAATATTAGTACACTGACAGAGAACACAGATTAATATTAACACACTCACTGACACACTGTGTATATCATGACCCAGAGTCAGATACACCCGGTGAAGTGTAAAACACCCCCACTGTCCTCAGGAATATTAACACACTGACAGAGAACACAGATTAATATTAACACACTCACTGACACACTGTGTATATCATGACCCACAGTCAGTTACACCCTGTGAAGTGTAAAACATCCCCACTGTCCTCAGTAATATTAACACACTGACAGAGAACACAGATTAATATTAACACACTCACTGACACACTGTGTACATCATGACCCACAGTCAGATACACCCTGTGAAGTGTAAAACACCCCCACTGTCCTCAGCAATATTAACACACTGACAGAGAACACAGATTAATATTAACACACTCACTGACACACTGTGTATATCATGACCCACAGTCAGTTACACCCTGTGAAGTGTAAAACACCCCCACTGTCCTCAGTAATATTAACACACTGACAGAGAACACAGATTACTATTAACACACTCACTGACACACTGTGTACATCATGACCCACAGTCAGATACACCCTGTGAAGTGTAAAACACCCCCACTGTCCTCAGTAATATTAACACACTGACAGAGAACACAGATTAATATTAACACACTCACTGACACACTGTGTATATCATGAACCACAGTCAGATACACCCTGTGAAGGGTAAAACATCCCCACTGTCCTCAGTAATATTAACACACTGACAGAGAACACAGATTAATATTAACACACTCACTGACACACTGTGTATATCATCACCCAGAGTCAGATACACCCTGTGAAGTGTAAAACACCCCCACTGTCCTCTGTAATATTAACACACTGACAGAGAACACAGATTAATATTAACACACTCACTGACACACTGTGTATATCATGACCCACAGTCAGATAAACCCTGTGAAGTGCAAAACACCCCCACTGTCCTCAGTAATATTAACACACTGACAGAGAACACAGATTAATATTAACACACTCACTGACACACTGTGTATATCATGACCCACAGTCAGATACACCCTGTGAAGTGTAAAACACCCCCACTGTCCTCAGTAATATTAACACACTGACAGAGAACACAGATTAATATTAACACACTCACTGACACACTGTGTATATCATGACCCACAGTTAGATACACCCTGTGAAGTGCAAAACACTCCCACTGTCCTCAGGAATATTAACACACTGACAGAGAACACAGATTAATATTAACACACCCACTGACACACTCTGTATATCATGACCCACAGTCAGATACACCCTGTGAAGTGTAAAACACCCCCACTGTCCTCAGGAATATTAATACACTGACAGAGAACACAGATTAATATTAACACACTCACTGACACACTGTGTATATCATGACCCAGAGTCAGATACACCCGGTGAAGTGTAAAACACCCCCACTGTCCTCAGGAATATTAACACACTGACAGAGAACACAGATTAATATTAACACACTCACTGACACACTGTGTATATCATGACCCACAGTCAGTTACACCCTGTGAAGTGTAAAACATCCCCACTGTCCTCAGTAATATTAACACACTGACAGAGAACACAGATTAATATTAACACACTCACTGACACACTGTGTACATCATGACCCACAGTCAGATACACCCTGTGAAGTGTAAAACACCCCCACTGTCCTCAGCAATATTAACACACTGACAGAGAACACAGATTAATATTAACACACTCACTGACACACTGTGTATATCATGACCCACAGTCAGTTACACCCTGTGAAGTGTAAAACACCCCCACTGTCCTCAGTAATATTAACACACTGTCAGAGAACACAGATTAATATTAACACACTCTCTGACACACTGTGTACATCATGACCCACAGTCAGATACACCCTGTGAAGTGTAAAACACCCCCACTGTCCTCAGTAATATTAACACACTGACAGAGAACACAGATTAATATTAACACACTCACTGACACACTGTGTATATCATGACCCACAGTCAGATACACCCTGTGAAGTGTAAAACACCCCCACTGTCCTCAGTAATATTAACACACTGACAGAGAACACAGATTAATATTAACACACTCACTGACACACTGTGTACATCATGACCCACAGTCAGATACACCCTGTGAAGTGTAAAACATCCCCACTGTCCTCAGTAATATTAACACACTGACAGAGAACACAGATTAATATTAACACACTCACTGAAACACTGTGTGTATCATGACCCACAGTCAGATACACCCTGTGAATTGTAAAACACCCCCACTGTCCTCAGGAATATTAACACACTGACAGAGAACACAGATTAATATTAACACACTCACTGACACACTGTGTATATCATGACCCACAGTCAGATACACCCTGTGAAGTGTAAAACACCCCCACTGTCCTCAGTAATATTAACACACTGACAGAGAACACAGATTAATATTAACACACTCACTGACACACTGTGTATATCATGACCCAGAGTCAGATACACCCTGTGAAGTGTAAAACACCCCCACTGTCCTCAGGAATATTAACACACTGTCAGAGAACACAGATTAATATTAACACACTCACTGACACACTGTGTATATCATGACCCACAGTCAGATACACCCTGTGAAGTGTAAAACACCCCCACTGTCCTCAGTAATATTAACACACTGACAGAGAACACAGATTAATATTAACACACTCACTGACACACTGTGTATATCATGACCCAGAGTCAGATACACCCTGTGAAGTGTAAAATACCCCCACTGTCCTCAGTAATATTAACACACTGACAGAGAACACAGATTAATATTAACACACTCACTGAAACACTGTGTGTATATCATGACCCACAGTCAG